>NC_091184.1:1362428-1372472 GCF_040958095.1 Procambarus clarkii | reverse complement strand
TTATACTGAATTTTGTAACTAGCTCATCAAGATTGTAACTTGCTTAGCTAAATGAATTGTTGGGTTCAGTCCCTGAGCCCATTATGTGCCTCTGCAACCCTTTCCACTACCGCCCACAAGATGGGTATGGGGTGCATAATAAATGAACTAAACTAACTTTAAGGCATCCTGAAAGAAAGCTTGGAGGGCTTGAAAAATTGCAGAACGAAGCCTTGAGGATAATCCTTGGGTGCCCTCGTACCACAAAGATACTTAATATGAGAAAGGAACTTAATATTCCGAGCGTTGTTTATCGTGTTACTGAAAATAACTGTCAAATTGGTATAAAAATGCTTAGGCTAGCTCATCCTAACCCTTGCACAGAAGCCCTCCAGAATTTCTTTATTGAATGTAAACATTGTTTCAAATAGATAAATAAAATTGGAACTGAACTCAGAAAGTATCAGATTTATAATTTGTACCAAGAGAGACAACAATAGCACTTTCCTGCACTGTAGGAAATTACACCCTTTTCAATTTTAATCCCTCCTTTTCCATCAAAGGAGCAAATTAGAGATCAGTCCCAGCTTTGTCTTGAGGCAAAGCTCAACGTCTTAAGCCATATTGATGCTCTGTCCACAGAGCATTCTCTCTCTCAAATCATATACACTGAAGGTTTCCTACAGCGCCCAACGGGTGCAGCTGGAAGTGCAGTTGTCCTGGCAATAGGATATGACTTATATTTTGAGTGGGGAGTCCGTATAAACAACTGGGCCTCTACCCTTCAGACTGAACTATTTGCCTTGCTCCTTGCACTGAAATGTGTACAAGTATCCAAACTTGATACATTAGTTGTAAGTGACTCTTTATCATCCTTAATTGCTCTCAACTCTTTAAGACATAACTGTAACATGCTTGTGTCTGAAGCTAGACACAAATACAATAACAACTTGAGGAACCTTATCATAAACAATAATCTCAACAAAAATCACATAGTTCTCAGAGGTGATTTCAATATTGACCTAGGGCTACAAAATAACCCTCAAGTAGACTGTTTCCTCAACAGCATGAATTCCTGTATGCTCATCCCCGCAATCACCAGGCCCACCCGAGTCACTCAAACATCTGCGACTACCCTGGATCACTGATGGACCAACATAACAGCTCCTCTTACATCAAGTATAATCACTGACAGAACAACTGACCACTATCCTACCTTCCTTGTAGCGAACATGGCCATAACACCACCAGGTAACAAGAAAATTACCTTTAGGTTACAATGTGAAGCGGCAATAGGCAATCTCACAAATGCCCTCCACAATGTAAACTGGGAATCTAAATTTATCAATACACAGGATAATAATTCGTTAACTAGCCTCTTTCCAAAATTTAAAGCCTTTACAATACTTATTGTCCTCTCCTCACCAAGCAAGTAACTGGCAAAAAGGTTAAATAATCCCTGGCTCACTAATGGCATAATTAAAGCAATCGACAAGAAACATGAATATGAAAAAAAAAACTTAGGATTGGCCTAGTTGGAAAAGAAGTAGTTAAGAGGTATTCATCAGTGCTTACCAGTATAATAAGAGCAAAGCGTTCCTATTACGAGAATAGATTCAAAGAAGCAAAAGGCAACATAAAAAGCACATGGAGAGCCATCTCTACCATCCTAGGAGCTAAACAACATTCACATAATAAGATAAAAATCTCCAAGGATGGTTATACACCTGCAACAGATCTTGAAACAGCAACTGAATTTAATAGCTTCTTTTCATCGTTTGGTGCTCACCTTGCCCGAAAAATCCCAGAGACTCAGACATATGTTACCACATATCTTTCACGCAGCTATCCAAACTCTCTTCTCCTCTCTCCGGTCAGCCCTACAGATGTTGTGTCCATCATTCACTCGCTAAAAACCAAAGCTGGGAACATTAGTGAAATACCATCGATGGTACACAGGCGTGCCTCCCATGCCCTTGCACCATCCATAGCACTGCTGTTCAACAAATCCCTAGAGTGTCATACCTTCCCTGATATCCTTAAAAAAGCAAGAGTAACGCCAGTTCATAAAGGAGGTAACACGGCAGACATAAATAATTACAGACCCATATCGAATCTACCTATATTATCAAAATTTTTTTTTTTTTTTACAAACAGCTCTACTCCAATCTTGTAAAATTCAATATACTAAGTCCCTGTCAGTTTGGCTTCCGCTCCCAAAAGAGTACCAATGATGCTATTGTTAGTCTGCTTGACTTAATCTTCTCAGCCCTTGACAAAAGTGAGTTTCCAATTGAACTCTTCATCGGCCTGAGAAAGGCCTTTGATACTGTTAACCATAACTACCTCTTACTTAAATTCCACCATTATGGAATCCGTGGCCTTGCCCTAAACTATATCCGATCCTATCTTAGTAACAGACACCAATATGAAGCCATCAATGATATAACCTCTCCCACTCTACCACTTAATTACCGTAAAGGTGCCACTGAGTAGCATCCTAGGACCCTCCTGTTTCTTATATACATCAATGATCTCCCTAATGTCTCTAACATACTTAAACCTATATTGTTGGCTGATGATACTACTCATCTACTCTGACCCCAACCCACTCCTGTTAAATAATGTTGTAAACAATTAATTAAAAAAAGTCTACTTGTGGATGTCAACCAACAAACCTCACACAAAACATAGAAAAGACCTACTATATCTTATTTGGAAACAAATCAACAAATGCAATTCAGCTTCAGATAGATAATGTAAACATTAGCAATAAAAATGATGGAAAGTTTCTTAGCCTATACTTAGACAAGAGACTCAACTTCCGCACCCATATACAACACATAACTAAAAAGGTTTCTAAAACAGTTGGTATACTGTTTAAGATCAGATATTATGTACCCTACTCTGCTCTCCTCTCACTCTATTATGCACTTATCTATCCCTATCATTCTTATGGCGTTTGTGCTTGGGGTTCAACCTCTGCAAACTACCTCAAGCCCATCATCATCCAGTAAAAATCTGCTATCAGGACAATAAATAACTCTACCTTCAGACAACACACAGCTCCCTTGTTCAAATCCTTAAACATGCTAAACAAATTCACTCCATACATTCTCCTGTGTAAATTACGTTTATAAAGCCCTTTTTCTAACTGCAAACCCTGTTCTGAAACTCTTCCTGGACAGATGTAATAGAACACATGGCCACGTCCCCACCAGACATAAATATCTCTTTGATATCCCCAGAGTCAAACTTAATCTATGTAAACACTCTATGTAAATAAAGGGACCTAGTCTATGGAACTCACTCCCTTATAATGATTTGAAAAGCTGTCCAACTTCTGCCATATTCAAAAATAAAACCAAAAAGTACCTGTAGTACTTTTTAAGTACGAGGGAGTAATGCGCAAAGCGTCCCTCACCTGTGACGTCACAGCGTCACCTGACGCCATATCAACACATCGGCCATTTTGTCGTCAGTTCAGTCATGGCGAGGACTAACCCTTCATGCAAACTGCACCTACTATCAAGAAGAAGAAGATTTTGTGTTCCACCGATAGTATTATCGTAAGTAAGCACTTATATTTTATATTTTATTAAATTAATTGATTCTATTTTTCTGTAATAAAGGTCCAAAGGGTTGTTAAGGAACAAGGGTGTAGCGATACCGACGCTCAGTGCGCTCAACTCACACCAAAGTATCACCTGTGTAGCTTCTGCAATTAGTGTTAATTAGTTATGCTATAAGATAATGAAGCGAGTATAAGATTAACTCGCTACAAGGGTACTGTGTTGGGAGGTGAGGGCTGTTACTGGTGTCTGTGGGGATGTGAGGACTTGTACCAACCACTATCACCACCAGTACCTTGTCTTGCATCCTGCTTAGTATTCCTATTGAGATATGAAGTATTATTGCATTCATATAATTATTCATTCATTGTCATTACTATTTTTATGGGCTATGTTCTGTTACCCTAATGCTTTTTACCCCTGGGCATGTCCATTTACTCTCCAGCCCTTCACAAGCCACTGCTGCACCCCCTCCATGCCCATACTTACTGTGCTTATTCTTACAGGACTGCACTGCATTATGTGGTGCTCACTGCCTGGACACCTTGATACATGCATTATAGGGTTCTGGTAGTTGTTCTACTCACCAAGCCCTTCCAAGGCCAGGCTTGACATGTGAGAGCTTGGTCCAACAGGCTGTTGCTTGGACAGGCCCCTCAGGCCCACATATCCACCACAGCCTTGTTTGTCCGGCACTTCAAAATCAAATGTTTATTTACGTAAGGTACATACATATTTTTAGGTAAGGTACTCTTTATTTGGGTAAATTTATCTTCGTAGTATTTAGCTTTGGCTCGTCTAATTATCTTGGATAGCAATAACGAGTAATTCTTTGAGAATTCTTTGGAGACAATTCCTAACCTATACTTCTCCCAACCTAACCTATACTTCTCCCAACCTATACTTCTTCTCAAGGTCATCTTCACTTCTTGAAGATGTTCAGGTTTTCTCTTGAAGATGTCGACGGTTGTTCCAGCAATACTGTATTTCTTTTATTGCTGAAAACCTGTTTTCAGCCATAAAAAAATAATCCTGAATCCAGAAAAAAATCCCTTTTGTATCGTCTGGAAATTTTCAAATATTGCTGATCAAACCTGAGTCTAAATTATTTGTATATATTATGAATTACAGAGGTCCCAGGACAGGGTTTTTAGGCACTCCACTTACATTTTCCCACTCTGACTTAACCCCCATTTATACAAACTCAGTCTTATCTTTTAGCTAATAATTTATTGTACACACCATACTCAGCCTGTGTAGGGTAGTTTATTGTGCATGTGTAGTATATATATTTGTGTAGTATATTTGGTATATTTAATGCCTCTAACCTCTCCTCATAGTTCTTGTCCTTCAGTTCTGGGAGCCACTTAGTAGCATGTCTTTGCACCTTTTCCAGTTTGTTTATGTGCTTCTTAAGATATGGGCACCATACAACCGCTGCATATTCCAACTTTGGTCTAACAAAAGTCGTGAACAATTTCTTGAGTATTTCGCCATTCATGCATTTAAAAGCTCTGAATATTATCCTTTACCTGCAATTGGTTGTTGCTGTATTTATAGAATATGATTTGTTCTACTTTACATTTGTTTGTTCCTTTTTTTCAAAATTTCTTTCTGCCTCTCTCCTCACTGCCGTGTAGTTGTTTCTCTTTGTATTACTGGTATGTTTGGGGGTTTGGCCTCTTCGTATATTGATTCCATTTTTGTGTCTTTTGGTCTCTGTCCGTCTTGAAATTTCAGTTGAACAAATCCTGTTTCCTAGTTCTGCATCTTTGTTTTGGTATAAATGTTTTTGTTCCTTTATCATATATTTCACAAAATTGACATACTGTGCATTAATTCATCTCAATTACTTCCTTTCCTAACAGCAAGCCTTTCCAGTAAAATTCTTTGAATTCTTTTCTGACTTCTGGCCTAATGTTTGTTTTATCCTAGTGTGTATGATGCCTAGCGTGTGTCTGGTGCCTGTTGTGTTAAACCGAAGATAAATGCATAAGTATAGGTCAGTAATTTCTCCAGCTTTGAAAGGGGCTTTCATTATGCAGCAGTATTCCACTCTAGAGAGCACTAGCGTCTTGAAAACTATCATCATCGGTATAGCATCTCTAGTGTGAAAAGTTCTTGTTATCTATCCTGTCATTTTTCTTGCAGTTGTGACGGCTACTTTATTGTGTTCTTTAAATGTAAGGCCTTCTGACATCAGTACACCCAAATCCTTTACGTTGCTTTTCCGTTCAATGTTATGATTTGACTGAGTTTTGTAAGTGGTTTCCGTTTTTATATTTTTTATTTTTTCCGTAGCGCATGAGCTGAAACTTATGTTCGTTAATCACCATGTTATTTTCTGTAGCCCATAGAAAGACCTGATTTACATCTGATTGGAGGTTTGCCGTGTCCTCTATGTTGCCTACTCTCGTGAAGATTCTAGTGTCATCTGCAAAGGATGATCAAGTACTATAGGTTGTGTCCTTGTCTATGTCCGATATGAGGATGAGAAAAAGTATTGGAGCAAGCACAGTACGCTTGGGGACTGAGCTCTTTACGGTTGATGGTCCAGATTTTATTTTGTTGACTACTACACATTGGGTTCTATTAGTCAGGAAGTTGTATATCCATCTGCCTATTTTTCCGGTAATTCCTTTTGAACGCATTTTATGTGCAATAACACAATGGTCACATTTGTCAAAGGCTTTTTTTTTGTCAAAGCGTTTTGTTTGTCTTCCATGGCATCTAGTGCCATGTCAGAGTGGTCCAGCAACTGTGATAGGCAAGAGCGCCCTGTTCTGAAACCATGTTGTCTGGGGTTATGGAGATGCTGTGATTCCATGTATTTTGTGATCTTACTTCTTAGCATTCTCTCAAAGATTTTTATGATGTGCGATGTTAGTGCTATCGGTCTGTAGTTTTTTGCCTCTGCCTTATTTCCTCCTTTATGGGGCGGTGCTATCTCTGCTGTTTTTAGTATGTCAGGGACAATGCCAGTATCTTGGCTTTGTCTCCAAAGAATGTGAAGGGCCTGCGATAACGTTTTTTACAGTTCTTGATGAATATAGAGTTCCAAGAGTCAGGGCCTGGTGCAGAGTGCATAGGCATACTGTCTATGGCTTCTTCAAAATCCAGTGGGGATAGGATCACATCTGATTTATGATTTGATGTTGGTATCATATCCATGAAAAATTCATTTGGGTTATCAATCAGATGGATGGAGAGCTACACTCGTGGTGTCCCATTTTCCCAGCACTCTTTGTCATATAATGCTTTGAAACTTTTGACGGATTTGGCCTCCACCACCTTCTCACCTAACATGTTCCAACCGTTTACCATTCTGTTTGCAAAAGTGAATTGTCTTACATTTCTTCGGCATCTTTGTTTAGTTCGTTTAAATCTATAACCTCTTGTTCTTGAAATTCCAGGTCTCGGGAAATCTTCCCTATCAAGTTTATCAATTCCTGTTACTGTTTTGTACGTAGTGATCATATCTCCTCTTTTCCTTCTGTCTTCTAGTTTGGAATATTTAATGCCTCTAATGTCTCCTCATAAATCCTGCCCTTCAGTTTTGGTATGAATGTTTGTGTGCCTTCATCGTATATTTTGCAAAATATGGAATACATCTCATTTACTTTACTTTAAGAATATGGTTCGATCAATTAAAAACCCTCTTGTTCAAATTGCAAAGAGACTGAAAGAGATGCAGCATGCTCAATGGATTATATATTAGTGATTATTATTAGGATTATATATTAGTGAATCATATTAGTGATTCAATTATTATGGTCATAAAACAATAAACAAATAGTTTTGGTGTTATTACACTCTATTCACAGGTTATATATAAGTATCTGCATGTTTTGTTCACCATTACAAACCACTAAGTTGGTTTGATTTTTGTTGAGATTGTTATTTATGATAAGATTCCTTACGTTATCTGAGAATGAAGCTATGTCGGTATTGGGAAATCTATAGATGGCACTTATAGTCAAGGAGGATTTAAGGGATTTACTGGAGAACTTGGCAAAGGTATATTCACAATAGTCGTCTCTATTACTAATGAGACTATTGCAGATGAAGGTATCTTTGTAAGATATTGCTATGCCACCTCCTTTTTTTATTAGGCCTGCAGTTGTGAATGGCTTTATTATCAGCCAAGTTGTAGCATACAACATAGCATATATATGTATATGGCATACATATATATATATATACACATATATATATATATATATATATATATATATATATATATATATATATATATATATATATATATATATATATATATATATATATATATGTATATATGTTATGTTACAACATAACAGGCCAATTACACTGGATTAATCTTTGTGTTTAGATAGGAGATGCCTCGTATGGGCCAATAAGCCTTCTGCAGCCCCTATGTTTATCCCTTATGTATCCCCCCATGTTTTCACCTTCATTGTATTATCACCTGACCTAATGCGGGTATAAAATCAATATATATATATATATATATATATATATATATATATATATATATATATATATATATATATATTCAAAATTCGTCAGTGTACTACATTTTTGTTGTTGCTTTTAGGTGATGCTTTTAACCAGTGTACGTGGGTCTGATTGTGCAACCACAGTTCGAAGAATAATGAAGATATGAACAAACGGCCTGTGGTCACTATACAGTCTGGAAGGGCAAAAGAAGAAATTGGCATTTCTACAAAAACAAGAACTATATAATGTTATTTTAAGTAAGTAACCAAAAAATTAAATAATTTTTTTAAAGTTTAAAATTCACTTAAAAATGTAAATTTTAAGTTAAAAAATTTTAACCAAAAAACTTGATATTTTTCATATTTGGAACCATTCCATAATCCCAAGCATAAATGATTATATTTCTATCACTTGCTCTTAAGATTGTTTCATTTAATAGAGGTTGGGCATAATTGTTCTCTGCTGCTAATAGAACTGACTGACTTAGCTATAGGAAAATGTAAAATTAATTGGTTTATCCATTACAGTATTTTGCAGTTTATTTCATGATCCTGTGCTTAATACTTGCATAAATAGTAGATTACAAAATGCATTTTTATATCATTAGTATTGAATAATAATAATGCAAATAATTGACTTATAAATGATGTACAATTAATTGGTAGGTGATATTATATTATTAATATTTTTTCATTCTTGCAAAGCCTTAACAAAGCCATTAACATGTTAATATAAACTTGATCACCTTCCACTTATTTTCTCATGTGCTACCTACATGTACAAAACCTTATTCCTAAATGCATATTTTGTTCTGAAGCTTGTCCTTTATATGTTGTGTATCACCATCTCTGGAGAGTTTTATCTGATTGATGTATAAATTACTTTTAATTTTACAGAATATTATTGTTATACTGAATTTATTATTATATAAATAACTTAATTTTACAGAATCATCTATCAACGCACATCCACAAGTTGAGGAGGAGGATGTGACCTTCCAGATGTCTGAAGTACTGAAACAGGCACCAAACAGGCCTGGTGGATCTAGGTACAAGGTAAAATAATTTAATTTTTTTTTTTTTTTTTTTTTTACTAATTGTCCGATATATATATATATATATATATATATATATATATATATATATATATATATATATATATATATATATATATATATATATATATATATAAATATATATATAATGTGTCGTACCTAGTAGCCAGAACGCACATCTCAGCCTACTATGCAAGGCCCGATTTGCCTAATAAGCCAAGTTTTCTTGAATTAATGTTTTTTCGACTACCTAACCTAACATTTTCAGCTACCTAACCTAACCTATAAAGATAGGTTAGGTTCGGTCATATATCTCTATTAATTTTAACTCCAATAAAAAAAGAATTGACCTCATACATAATGAAATGGATAGCTTTATCATTTCATAAGAAAAAAAATAGAGAAAATATATTAATTCATGAAAACTTGGCTTATTAGGCAAATCGGGCCTTGCATAGTAGGCTGAAAAGTGCGTTCTGGCGACTAGGTACGACACATTATATATATATATATATATATATATATATATATATATATATATATATATAATATGTATGTGTGTGTGTGTAATTACCTAAGTGTAGTTAAAGGATGAGACCGTCTTCCCAGCACTCTTTGTCATATAACGCTTTGAAACTACTGACAGTCTTGGCCTCCACCACCTTCTCACCTAACTTGTTCCAACCGTCTACCACTCTATTTGCGAAAGTGAATTTTCTTATATTTCTTTAGCATCTGTGTTAAGCTAGTTTCAATCTATGACCTCCTGTTCTTGAAGTTCCGTGTCTCAGGAAATCTTCCCTGTCGATTTTATCAATTCCTGTTACTATTTTGTATGTAGTGATCATATCACCTCTTCTGTCTTTTAGTTTTGGCATATTTAATGCCTCTAACGTCTCCTCGTAGCTCTTGCCCTTCAGTTCTGGGAGCCACTTAGTAGCATGTCTTTGCACCTTTTCC
>NC_091184.1:1349928-1357428 GCF_040958095.1 Procambarus clarkii | reverse complement strand
TTTTTTTTGTTTTGTTTTTCTGTTTGGGGTGGTATACATGTGAGGTGCGTGGCCCCAGGTCTAAGGCTTATTACCAGGTGTGGCACGATATCGGAGCTTTAACTTTCGACACCGGCACAATGGCTCTAATCAAGATAAACTCTGCTTCGGCTGCTGAGCTGCAGCTGCTACCGGGTGTAGGAGATAAATTGGCCGCTCGCATTATCAAGTTTCGGCGTCACCATGTGATCACGGAGGACAACATTTATGATATCAACCGCCTTCGGACCAAACCCGAGTTGATGGCTGCTATATCGTTTGAGGTGGACCCGTCCCAACAGGGCTCCGGGCCCTTAGGTCAGGGGGCAGGAAGTCGTTCATCGTCCTCATCCAGCGAAACGGGAACCCGCCACTCCTCTAGGGGTGCCACCAGCAGCAGCCAACGTGGACGTCGACCTCAGTCACCAGCTTACTCCAGGGCTAGTGGCCAGCAAGGTACTCGGCAGGGGAGCCCCTCCCACCATCGATCGGCTCGATCAAGGAGACGGACAGCTCGACACTCGTCACACAGCTCTCTGACTTCCGATTCGGATGCCTCTCTATCCCGCAGCAGGCGGACAGGTTATCGCCAACAGAAAGAGACCTTCCGCACACCACCTCGGGCGTTGGACTATGACGGGAAGTCAGATTGGGCCACCTTCTACCGCCGCTTCACGTCTTATGCCTCGGAAAAGGACTGGAGCGGGCCTACGTGATTGACACAGTTAGGATGGTGTCTCAAGGGTAAGGCAAGTGATTTTTACAATCGCTTACTGGACAGAGAACCGTCGATCGATTATATTCGCATGATGCATAAGATGATCAAGCGATTTGGCGATAGGGAAGTTCTGGATGTAGCTATGATGAAGTTTAACCAGGCCCAGCAGGAACCAGAAGAAGATATTGCTGATTGGGCAGATAGGGCCCACCACTTGGCTCATCGGGCCTACAAACATGTGCCACGATGGGAAGTGGAACAAATCGCAGT
The DNA here is from genome assembly GCF_040958095.1 of Procambarus clarkii. NCBI lineage: Eukaryota > Metazoa > Arthropoda > Malacostraca > Decapoda > Cambaridae > Procambarus > Procambarus clarkii. The sequence continues at coordinate 1,356,422 of NC_091184.1, read as the reverse complement.
AATGAGATTCGGCCAGGGATTACAGGACAAGACTCTGGCAGAATACATTGCCAATGCAAGAAATTCGTCAATGGAAGAGGCCATCGACCGGGCCCAAACCTTCCAGCACAATGCCGTAGCAATCCACGGCTCCGCAAGTTCAAGCAGGCACGACTCCCACCGCCGCGGGTCCCAGGGGCCAGCAGTAAGAGTGAATGCAGTGGGCAGGTACTCTCGGTATGAGCAACCACCCAGGAGTAAGGACGCTTCTCGGCGCTCGACACCAGGTGCCTCGCCGGCTACCAGTCCCGCAGGCCGTGGAACCGGTACTCACCACCCGTCGAGTGCAGGCTCGGGTCCTTCATCTTCCATGGACACGGAGGCGAAATTGGACGTCTTGGTAGCAGGTGTCTCAGAACTCAGCGGGAAATTGGATCAGGTGTGTGAGAGTTTGAGGCGTCTCACAATGGCCATCATATCGCCGAATTTTCGTCGTTCCCCATCTCCCAGGCGATCGCTGCAGTGTTTCAGATGTAGGAAAGAGGGTCACGTGGCTCGGGAATGTCTGGAACCGGGAAGTGATGGGGAGGGAAGCCGCCGGCTCAGGGACCCCCTGGGCAACAAGCTGCGCGTTTCATTTGAGGACGAGAAAGAGTCTTTAAACACGGATGGGTCGGTCCAGTCGGCCTAACTCCGACCCAATGTACAACAGGCCTAGAAAGGGAGAGCACGATAGGGGCGGGCCAAGGGACGTCGGGCACGGAAGAGCAGGACGGGGGAAGAGATCACATAACCATCAGACAGCTCAGATCCGGCTCTATGTTTTGGATCCCAGTCCAGATCGGGGACGTGGAGGTCAAGGCGATTGTGGATACAGCGGCCGAGGTCACCATTATCTCCCAGGAGATCCATCAACGGTTGAACCCACCACCCCAGGTGATACAACACATAACCTTAAGCACGGCGGGGAAACAAATGCACCTTACGGGAACACTGGTGGGCCCCATCTCCTTGCTGGTTGCGGGACGGGAATACACTGTGGGAGTGTATGTGGCGCCTATTGCAGACGACATGTTGTTAGGGCTCGATTTCATGAAAAGATACGGTGTTAGTATAGCCCTAGACAAGTCTCAAATGATATTACAGGGACAGGTGATTCCTATGAAGCTAGAGACGAAAGAGGAGCCTGACCCTAACCTAGCTCCGTGCATCGCTAAGGTAGCAGTGTCCCAATACACTGTTATCCCACCACATTCAGTGGCCAGGGTCAAATGTGAAATGGACAAAAGTATGCCCCAGTGTATAGTGGAGCCCCTGGAGGATGGGCAGGTGCCAGTGGTTCGCACACTCCATCAGGAGGGAGAATTCCTGAAGGTATGTGTACTCAACGTAACAGGGCAGAATATCACATTAAAGAGGCGGATGCATGTGGCCAATGCAGAGGCAGTATGGGAAATTTTACCGGGGCCGGGCCCAGCGGTAGCAGCAAGGGCAGTGGGGAGGGTACGAAGTGAAACTCAAGTCAAATTACCTCCCCATATGATGACCATGGTACGGGACGTCGAGGAAACGCTGTCAGCAGAGCAGGTAAGCCAACTGACCCACCTGTTATGGAACTTCCAGGACATCTTTGCCGCAAGTGAATTTGACCTGGGATCATTCAAGGAGGTATCTCACCACATCGACACGGGTAATGCAAGACCTGTGAAGCAAAAAATACGACGAACACCCGCATGCTTCGCACAGGAGGAGAAAGGACACCTTCAGCGCATGCTCGATGCGGGCATCATCCAACCGTCAGTATCTGAGTGGGCATCGGCACCAGTTCTGGTAAGGAAAAGGGACGCGTCAGTTCGGTGGTGTGTAGACTATCGAGGGTTGAACTCTCGCACCATAAAGGACGTGTACCCACTCCCTCTAGTCGATGAGTGCCTGGACACCTTGGCGGGAAACGAATGGTTTAGCAAGCTAGATGCCAACTCGGCATATTATCAGATCAACATAGCAGAAGAAGATCGGAAGAAGACGGCATTCATAACGAAATACGGACTGTTTGAATTTAAGAAAATGGCCTTTGGTCTTTGTAATGCCCCGGCTACCTACGCCAGGGTTATGAACTTGGTGTTGCGGGAGCTAAATTGGGAAACTGTGCTAGCATTCTTGGATGACATCCTGGTGCTGGGCGATTCATTCCAAAGCCACCTCTCCAACCTAGCACAGGTATTTGCGAGATTCAGAACCTATGGTTTACGCCTGAAACCACAAAAATGCGCCCTCTTTAAGAAACGGGTTGAGTTCTTAGGCAGGATGGTCAGCAGGGCAGGACTAGAACTGGGAAAAGAGGCGATAGACACAGTGGTGAAATGGCAGAAGCCGGGATCATCCAAAGACGTGGAAAGATTTCTGGGACTGGCCAACTACCATCGGACCTTCATAAAGGGATTTGCAGAGTTAGCCGCACCCCTATACGCACTGACCGGCGGAAACAGATTCGAATGGGGAGACAAGCATCAAGAGGCTTTTGCAGCTATCAAAATGGCCTTAACTACAGCTCCGGTGCTGGGATTACCTAATGGACATGACCCCTTCATCCTGGACACCGATGCCTCCGACTGGGCGATAGGAGCGGAGCTGCTACAGGTTCAAGAGAAGAAAGAAAGGGTAATTGCTTATGCCAGTTTCGCATTGACCCCAGAACAGAGAAGGTATTGCACCACGAGGAAAGAGCTATTGGCAGTAGTCAGGTTTACCAGGCTGTTCCGGCACTATCTCTTGGGGCGGCCTTTTACCATACGCACGGACCATGGCAGCCTGGTCTGGCTGGTTAGGTTTAAGAACCCCCAGGGCCAACTAGCACGTTGGCTGGAGGAGCTGAGCCAATTTGATCTAAAAATCCAGCATAGAGCAGGTAAAAAACACAACAATGCAGACTCTTTATCCAGGGAGGGAGGCACTCAACAGGCATGTACCCACTTTCGCCAGGACGTGCCAGTGCAGGACCTGCCGTGTGGAGGATGCTCATACTGTCGCAGGGCACATCAGAACTGGGCGACCTTCCAGGAGACGGTAGATGACGTCGCCCACTGGCTACGGGGTCGTTCAGATGTGCATGTAACGTTCAGATCCGGGGGACGATTAGACGCGTGAGCACTATAGCCCCTATTCAAGACTGGTGGTCGGAGGATTCCAACTTGGCTGTCTTCCCATGGGACCCTGGCGAAGATGGCCGAAGAAAGCCTGCCGAGACGCTTTATAAGGAAAAAGACGCAGTGGCCCCAGAAGTAGTAGACATTAGGATCATCACCAGAACAACGGCGGACAGGCTAGGGTTGCATTTACTCGAGTTACAGGAGCGGACGGAGAGAGACCCGGACATGAGAATGGTAAGAGAATGGGTGGGAGGCCGTCAGCCAACAGAAGGGGACCTGTTCGGGGCCAGCCCTGCAACAAAATACTACTGGTTAAACAAAGAAGCACTCCTCATGGAAAATGGGCTTTGGTGGTGGCACAAAGTAGATCAGGGGGGAGCCGCCCAGAAGCTTTTGTATGTACCCAGCAGCCTGAGGCAGGAGGTACTGAATCTGTGCCATGATATACCTGATATGGGCCACCAGGGCCGGAATCGCACAATGGAGCGGGTCAAAGCAAGGTACTTCTGGTACGGACTATCAACGGACGTCGCAAATTACGTGGCATCATGCCACCACTGTAGTATGAACAAAAAAGCATCCAAGACCAGCAGGCATGAGCTGCTTAAGTACCAGGCGGGTGCACCAATGGAAAGGGTACACTTGGACATTCTGGGACCATTGCCTAAGACTCCGAAAGGCAACGAATATCTCCTGGTAATGGTAGATCAGTTCACTAAATGGATTGAGTGTGTGCCACTACCGTCCCAGACGGCAGAGAACACCGCCCGAGCAGCACTCGATGGGTTCTTCACCAGGTTCGGGTATCCGTTTGAAATCTTCACCGATCAGGGCAGGAATTTTGAAAGTGACTTGTTTACGAAGCTCTGCGAATTGATGCACATCCACAAGGCCCGTACTACCGCCTACAGGCCGTCGGCGAATGGGCAGGTGGAAAGGTATAACAGAACCATCATGGATGCATTGCGGTGTTATGCCAGTTCCCAACATGACAGCTGGGACACCTATATCCAACACATAGCAGGGGCCATCAGGTCTAGTGTGAACCGACAGACGGGGTTCACGCCCAACAAGTTAATGCTCGGTTGGGAAACCAACCAGCCAATAGATTTAATGTACCCCCGGGAGGTGCAACTTCAATCAGATGCAGTACCTTACCTAGCAAATTTGCAGAAGGAAATTGAGAAGGCGCATGGACTGGCACGGAAGTCTCTATCCACGAACCAGGAACGAATGAAGAGAGATTATGACCTACGGGCACGGCTACAGGTCTATGAGAAAGGGGACCTGGTTTACCTGCTAGACACGGCACAGGTGAAGGGGCAGTGCCGGAAGCTATCACCGCAGTGGAAGGGCCCAGGCGTCATCATCCACAAGTTCTCATCTTGTTTATTTAGGGTCAAGCTCCAGAATGACAACATCACAGCAAATCATGATAAACTAAAGAAGTGCAAGGACCGTACATGCCCGGGCTGGATTGAGAAGTTTAAACATCATATGTCACAGGTTCAGGACCCAGTGGGAGGGCCATATAAGGACCTTTACTGTGTGTGTCGGCAACCATACGATGGAAAGTTTATGGTGCAATGCGATATGTGCGCGGAATGGTTCCATGGGGTCTGCGTGGGAGTGACTCTGGCGAGTGTACGGTCAAAACCAGAGTATGCATGTCCTCGGTGTGAGCCATAAGAGCAGGAAAAGAAAAAAAAAAAAAAAGAAAAAAAAAAAAGAAAAAAGGAAAAGGAATAGTGTAGTGTATGCAATGTTGAAACAGTTCGTGTATAGTGCAAAGACAATACGGGTAATAATTGTAATAGGACCCATTCATGAAAATAGACTTTTTTACAAAAAAGACATGTTGTATATAGTGAAACGTTTTCCCTCCAACATACCCGTTGTTCTATAGGGACGGGAGGAGTGTAGAGGGAACCACATTCAAAGTGCCCGCCAAGGAGACATTTTACAGTATAGGCAGGGCTGTGCCCTGATTGGTGGACGACGACGGCGCACGGCCTACCCGCGCGGCAGCCCGCGCAGGCCGAGTGGGCCAGATTTGAACTGCATGTGACCCAACGCGGACGACGCCTGCCCGGCACCACTGGCACTTAGGATATGTGCCCATAGGACCCCTAAGAGGCATTGATTCCCTCTGTCCTACCCTTCCTGAGGAGCCTAGACTTGCTCCACCTACCCTACCAGCCCTTCCTCTCCCTACGACGACAGTTCCAGGTGAATTACTGTACTATTGTTGTAACACGTGGGTCACCTCTACACTTTCCTCAAAGAAGCCAACACTGGCGTCGTCGACACACCCATCGATCAGGAAATACTGCTCCAACAGACAGCCCTGATGATCCTCTGGTCCCCCAGGCACTTTCCCAAGGGATTGTGACACTGGGGAAACATGAGGCCCAGAGTGAGGCTCCCACCAGTTGCAGACGCCGTCAAGAGAGTTCGCGAGCCGACCACCGCTTCCGTCAGGCAGAGAGAAGCATAGATCAACATCCTCTTGACTGGAAGTCATTGATACCACACATATTACTTACTTTGTATGAGGGTTTTATGGCTTTTTCTAGTGGTTTCCCCTTTGGAGACGTCTGTGCACTGGTGGTCAAAAAGTTAGCTGTTGTATTTCAGGGATAATGGCGCCCCATCCGGAGAATACTGTGGTGTTTTGGAATGCCCGCTCCCTTTTTAAGAAGACGCAATTTTATCGCCAGCGCACCACCGTTGATCGTGGGACTCTGTGAGACTTGGCTTACAGACGATCTTTCCTTCACAGTGCCGGGGTATTCTGTCTATAGACTAGATCGGCCAATACGGGGTGGAGGGGGACTTGCCCTCTTGGTCAGGGACTCAGTTCCCAGCTCCTTGCTCCGGATTCACTCCTTCCCGGGTGGACATTTAGAATTCATGGCAGTGAAGGTCGCCCTCTCCCATGGGTGGGGCACCTTTGGAGTTCTGTATAACCCCTGTCTACCGGTAACGAAGAAGGAACTAGAACACTATTATGGTCAGATCACAGACACCTGCCTCGTCATGGGTGACTTTAACGCTCGGCACTCATCATGGCAACCCATGCTATCGGGTCGCCACCACAACATGGCTGGCCGAGCCCTATTTCAGTTTCTCCTTGACTCCCCAGACCTCTCCTTACTGACGCCGCCAGGTTTGGGAACTCGGATAGACCCACTAAATGGCCATACTTCAACACTCGATCTTTGCATTGGAAGAGGCCCCTTCATGATGGCGCAGATATGGACCGGGCCGTACCTGGGTAGTGATCACTTGCCCATTGTCATCTCCTTCGGGGGCACTGTTCGTCCTGCTCTGACCTCCCGTAGATCCAAATGGATCTTCTCGGAA
>NC_091184.1:1323390-1349428 GCF_040958095.1 Procambarus clarkii | reverse complement strand
TATAAAGATAAGGAACCTTTTCAATGTATGTAGTTACTGTAGTTTGATTGGCTGCATATATATTAATTTAATAACCCCCCCTAATGTGTAGAGGATCGATTTGTGAGATTAAGAGATTATTGCAGAAATACAGTCCACTTATCATTATACAAATTGCTATCGAAGTATATAAATTAACGTAAATATAAATTCATATAAATTAAATAAATATAAATCTCACAGGTCGGTTCTGTTACGAACCCGGATCCAGCGTCCGAGCCGGGAGCAGTGACAACTACGCCATCTGTGGGTCAGCTCCCGAAACCCCCGCCAAACGGACGACGACACCTAGTGAGGACAGCGTGTACTGGCCTCGAGGACCAGTTTCCAGTCTGGTTCAACACTCAACACCGCCGCTCCTGACCTCTGGTGAGGTGGTGCTCCGACGACAGCGCCATCTATGGACTGGATACGTCAGGTGTTTGCGCCCGCCACCGTAAGTGAGGAGTATTAGTGTCCCGGTTATTAATGACGTGTCTGCTTACAGAGCCGACCTGGGACCACTGTGTTGAAGGTGGAGTCAGTCTACCCGAGGCAGCCAGTCTCCATACTGTGAAGTTTGCTGCAGCTGTTGTGATGTCGTCCCCCCCGGAAGAACACTGTGGTGTGTTAAGCCTGCCAATGGAGTGGCAGTGAAAGGATTTACCCGGGACCGACGGTTGGAGACGATAATCCACTGGGGTATTGAGGACAGGAGGGTGATTGGTGATATCACACGAGACTCCTGTCTAGGGCGTACCCTTTTTATCGTTCGTGGAGTGGCCGTACCAGCCTTGGTGGCTCAGTACCTGCCAGCAGACCTGCTGGACGTGTGGTTGACGGCCCCCACGACGGTGCCCCCAGTGGACCTGTGTTGTGGCTGACCTGTGGCCAGGGTAGGCTCGGCGTTCTCAGAGGACACGTCTTGAGGCCACGAAGAAAGCACCGCTGACTCAGCACCTAGCTTCGAGGATCCATAGTCTCCAGCAGAAGACTACAGTGTTGATCCCCCTTGCAAAGTGTTAATACCCCTCCCCTTTGTGCACTTATTTATTCTTTATATTTAAACGGTGATGGTAATTATAATATTAAGTTCTTAGCTTTCTTTCCCTACTCCCTTTAAGTTACTTGCGTCACGGATCTCATCCCTTGATAGCCACTACTGGCTCGGGAACGGATACATTATATCTTCCTCTAACAACATCAGAGTGAGAACCCCGTTGCGTCCCGAGAGGGCCGTAACATAATTGGCATCCCCAGCGGGATCCGTCCCCTTGTTAAGTATGTTTGACAGGGGTGGTGAAGTGGCGTAATCCCTGTATATAATTCCCCCTGTGTGACGATTGTGACGTTATACGTCCTGTGCGGTGCTCAGAGTGACTAAGTGCGATATTGTGCAGTGCGGTGCTCGCTGTGATTAAGCGATTAAGTGCAATATTGACTAGTGCGGTGCTCAGTGATTTAGTGCAATATTGTAGAGCGAAGTGTTCGCTTGGACTCGGTGTAATATTGGGTAGTGTGGTGCCCGAAGTGATTACGTGCAATATTGGCAAGTGCAGTGTTTGGTGCGATAAAGTGTAATATTGGCATAGAACAGTGCTCGGTGTGTTAAGTGCTAAGTGTTCCATCTGTGACAATGGCAGACAAAGCTACCATCGATGATCTGGACGAGGTTCAGGCTTTTCTGAACAGAGAGGATTGTCTTGCCAGATTAAAATATTTGAGTAAACCAGAGCTTGTACTAGTGAGCGCCTACCTGGAGATCAAGATCCGTGCCAGTGATTCCCGTGTGGAGATCTTGTCCAAGGTACACCGGCACCTGAAGGCAGAAGAGAAACAGGAAGGCGAGACTCCTAGTACAAAGGAAAGTGCAGACATAGCTTCCACGGAAAAGGAAGATAAGGGCAGCGACGTTGACAGTGATGCAGGCGAGCTTAATATCAGCTTCCTAACAGTCAAGATGCGTGCCCTAGAGATCAATCGTTAAATAGAATGGAAGAAATTAGAAATGGAACGAGAGAGACAAGATAAAGAATTAGAGATGAGACGTTTAGAATTAGAAGAAAGGAAAGCAGAGAGAGAGAGAGAAGAGAAACGAGAAAGAGAAAGAGAAGAACGAGAAAGAGAAAGAGAAGAACGAGAAAGAGAAGAGAGACGAGAGAGAGAAGAACGAGAACGAGAGAGAGAAGAACGAGAAAGAGAAGAGAAACGAGAGAGAGAAGAACGAGAACGAGAGAGAGAAGAACGAGAAAGAGAAGAGAAACGAGAGAGAGAAGAACGAGAAAGAGAAGAGAGACGAGAGAGAGAAGAACGAGAACGAGAGAGAGAAGAACGAGAAAGAGAAGAGAAACGAGAGAGAGAAGAACGAGAACGAGAGAGAGAAGAACGAGAAAGAGAAGAGAAACGAGAGAGAGAAGAACGAGAAAGAGAAGAGAGACGAGAGAGAGAAGAACGAGAACGAGAGAGAGAAGAACGAGAGCGAGAAAGGGAGGAAAGAGAGAGACAACATGAACTAGAAGTGTTGCGATTAGGCGGTGGTCGGAGGCAAACAACGGACACCAGTAGCTTCGATCCGGTACGCAACATCAAAATGGTCCCCAAATTCCATGAGAAGGAGGTGTCAAAATTCTTTGCAGCCTTCGAGAAAGTCGCTGCCTCTTTGGAGTGGCCAAGGGAGAATTGGGCCATCATGATACAGTCAGTCTTGACTGGGAAGGCCCAAATCGCCTACTCTACGTTATCCCTTGACGACTCCAGCGATTACGATATGGTGAAGAAAGTGGAGCTCATGGCGTACCAATTGGTACCTGAGGCATATAGGCAAAAGTTCAGAAACCTGAAGAAGACCTCAGAGCACACTTTCACCGAATTCGCCACCATCAAGGAGCGACTTTTTCAAGAATGGTGTGCCTCTCGGAAGGTGGAGACCAGGGAAGACCTCGAACAGCTGATTCTGCTCGAGGACTTCAAGGATTGTTTATCTGGAGACCTCAAGACGTACTTGGAGGAACAGCAGGTAGAGACCTTGAGTGCGGCAGCCACCATGGCTGAAGAGTACATCCTGACTCATAGGCCGTCTGCTAAGTACGTCTCGAGGAATTACCAGCGCCGGTTTGACAGACCTCACGACGAAGAAGAAGAAAGACCCGTCCCACGAAGTGCTAAGAAGACGCCCCCAAGTAGCCCCCGAAGAACAAGTCCTAGCAGTCCGAAACACCGGAGCCCGAGGAGGAATATGGTGTGCTGGACTTGTGGGCAGAAGGGACACATAGCTGCTAGGTGCCGAGGCAGAAGAGGTGGCAGCGCACGAAGGGAGGTGATGTTGATGAGCTGTGTTACATCACCAGTAGGAAACCAGTCTACGACGACGCAGGAAGGACCAAGTTTGTTGGCCTCTCACACTTCAACCGGGTATGTAACGAGTGATCATACTGGTAGATCAATTGTAGTGCTCAGAGATAGTGGAGCAGCCCAGTCCCTGATCGTGAAGACCTCGTTACCCGAGGGAGTAAGTGTGGATGGGAGACCAGAGGTTATCCTGGTTGGGTTTCCGAGAACGCAGTATTTCGCCCCCTTAGTGCCAGTACATCTCGACTCGCCTTATTTCAGCGGCACATGTGCGTTGGCAGTAGTCGATACCCTCCCTGTGGCTGGGATTGATGTGGTACTAGCCAACGACTTGGTGACCGATTGGAGCACCAATCGTCCCAAGGTTGCGGACGAGTCTACCAGAACAGCACGGTCTGAGGTAACAGGCAATGGTAATGTCCAGGTAAAGACAGACCCGGATGTAAACATATTTAATTTGTCCTCTCACCCGCAGATCGACGATATTCTAGCAGTGTCTCCTGATTCTCTCGACGAGGAACATGAAGTTAAGAAGGCAGAGGTACCTGAGCAAGAAGAGAGGCCTTGTGTGCGGGCACCCACGGATACCAACGAGTCTGGAGCGAAGGCGGATGTGTGCTTGCGGTATGGCAAGGTACAGCATGTAGTGAACCAGCCAGAGATTCCCCAGACGTCAGAGGTAGGTGCGGTGTGTTCAAAAGGTCTAGTGCCCTCTTCGGTCCAAGCCAGGCGTGTGGATGTGGCCGGCTATGGACATGACTGGCTAGGGAAGCTTATCCCTCAATTGGCCTCGTGTTTCTTAACGATGCTTTGTTTGATTCTCGTATGTGTTCTCGTTTGTGCTCTCAATGAGGACCGGTGGACGACCCGACGAATGATGGCTCCCATGAACATCGCGAAGAGGTCCCAGGGATTGGAGATTTGTACTGCAAGTGTTGCAGTTGAAGAAGGGACCTGGGAGGTAATAGATGATACAGGAGGTACGATATGTGATAATGTGAGTGACTGTTTCCGACAGGTTGACACCCCCCGCGTGACTGCTGAGCCTCAACACAGCGTTATACGGAACGTTGGTCGACCTGACGGGGGCAGAGCGAATGCCATCTTCGGTGAGCAAGCAGCCCTGTTGGAACTAGGTGTGGGCCTAGTAGAAGAGTGTATAGTAAGTACTGACTTGCCCATTGTCGCTATCACTCTGAATTATCAGACCCCTGTATTCCAGGTTCCTGTCTCCCTGAAGGACCATCAGACTGGCACCAGAAATGCCGTCTGTGGTCAGCCATCATCGGTGCTACGACATAGGGAAGTGTCGAGTCACCCCAGATCGTGTCGAAACCAATCCGTACTCGAGAGAGGTGAGATGATGCCCCTGCTTGACATCGCAGTGGAGACGTGGGAGACGTGGAAGATTACGTCAGGCAGATCATTGCCTTCTATCTGCAAGCTCCCGTTGTGCCGGAAATGGCTAGTAGAAAAGTTCTGTGGACAAGACAACCTCATCACTCCAGTTCATAGTATAAGTAAGTCCATTTGGAGTTGTGTCGCCGTACTAATTTGGTTTGTGTTTCTTTTGATAGAACCCCAAACCAAATTCTTTTTGGTGGGGAGGTGTTACGAACCCGGATCCAGCGTCCGAGCCGGGAGCAGTGACAACTACGCCATCTGTGGGTCAGCTCCCGAAACCCCCGCCAAACGGACGACGACACCTAGTGAGGACAGCGTGTACTGGCCTCGAGGACCAGTTTCCAGTCTGGTTCAACGCTCAACACCGCCGCTCCTGACCTCTGGTGAGGTGGTGCTCCGACGACAGCGCCATCTATGGACTGGATACGTCAGGTGTTTGCGCCCGCCACCGTAAGTGAGGAGTATTAGTGTCCCGGTTATTAATGACGTGTCTGCTTACAGAGCCGACCTGGGACCACTGTGTTGAAGGTGGAGTCAGTCTACCCGAGGCAGCCAGTCTCCATACTGTGAAGTTTGCTGCAGCTGTTGTGACGTCGTCCCCCCCGGAAGAACACTGTGGTGTGTTAAGCCTGCCAATGGAGTGGCAGTGAAAGGATTTACCCGGGACCGACGGTTGGAGACGATAATCCACTGGGGTATTGAGGACAGGAGGGTGATTGGTGATATCACACGAGACTCCTGTCTAGGGCGTACCCTTTTTATCGTTCGTGGAGTGGCCGTACCAGCCTTGGTGGCTCAGTACCTGCCAGCAGACCTGCTGGACGTGTGGTTGACGGCCCCCACGACGGTGCCCCCAGTGGACCTGTGTTGTGGCTGACCTGTGGCCAGGGTAGGCTCGGCGTTCTCAGAGGACACGTCTTGAGGCCACAAAGAAAGCACCGCGGACTCAGCACCTAGCTTCGAGGATCCATAGTCTCCAGCAGAAGACTACAGTGTTGATCCCCCTTGCAAAGTGTTAATACCCCTCCCCTTTGTGCACTTATTTATTCTTTATATTTAAACGGTGATGGTAATTATAATATTAAGTTCTTAGCTTTCTTTCCCTACTCCCTTTAAGTTACTTGCGTCACGGATCTCATCCCTTGATAGCCACTACTGGCTCGGGAACGGATACATTATATCTTCCTCTAACAACATCAGAGTGAGAACCCCGTTGCGTCCCGAGAGGGCCGTAACATAATTGGCATCCCCAGCGGGATCCGTCCCCTTGTTAAGTATGTTTGACAGGGGTGGTGAAGTGGCGTAATCCCTGTATATAATTCCCCCTGTGTGACGATATAATTCCCCCTGTGTGGCCGTAACAGGTTCCCACAGTCCTCTCGCTCGCTCGGTTTTGCGGGCCTCTCGCTCGCTCGGTTTTGCGAGCTTTTTGCTCGCTAAGTTTTGCGGGCTTCTCGCTCGCTAAGTTTTGCAGGCCTCTCGCTCGCTCGGTTTTGCGGGCCTCTCGCTCGCTAAGTTTTGCGGGCCTCTCACTCGCTCTGTTTTGCGGGACTCTCGATCGCTCGGTTTTGTGGGCCTCTCGCTCGCTCGGTTTTGCGGGCCTCTCGCTCGCTCGGTTTTGCAGGCCTCTCGCTCACTAATTTTGCGGGCCTCTCGCTCGCTCGGTTTTGCGGGCCTCTCGCTCGCTCTGTTTTGCGGGCCTTTCGCTCGCTCTGTTTTGCGGGCCTCTCGCTCGCTCTGTTTTGCGGGCCTCTCGCTTGCTCGGTTTTGCGGGCCTCTCGCTCGCTCGGTTTGGAGGGCCTCTCGCTCGCTCGGTTTGGAGGGCCTCTCGCTCGCTCGGTTTTGCGGGCCTCTCGCTCGCTAGGTTTTGCGGGCCTCTCGCTCGCTAGGTTTTGCGGGCATCTTGCTCGCTAAATTTTGCGGGCCTCTCGCTCGCTAGGTTTTGTGGGCATCTCGCTCGCTAGGTTTTGCGGGCCTCTCGCTTGCTAGGTTTTGCGGGCCTCTCGCTCGGTCGGATTTGCGGGCCTCTCGCTCACGCGGTTTTGAGGGCATACTGTTTGCGTGTTGTTAGTCACCCCCACGGCAAAGTGTTAGTCCCCCCATGGCAAGTTACGTGTTACTCCCCCAATGGCAAAGTGTTTGTCCCCCTTCTGCAAAGTGTTAGTCCCCCCCAACGGCAAAGTGTTAGTCCCCCCCAACGGCAAAGTATTTGTCCCCCCACGGCAAAGTGTTTGTCCCCCCACTGCAAAGTGTTTGTCCTCCCACAGCAAAGTGTTATTTCCCCCCCCCCTAACGGCAAAGTGTTATTCCCCCCCCCCCCCCCCCCCAAACGGCAAAGTGTTATTTCCCCCCCCCCCACCCTAACGGCAAAGTGTTAGGAGCGAGTGGCCAAGAGTATTCATCTAATTGTGCTTATGGGGGTTTGGCTCTTTCGGCTCCCTTCCCATCTGTCATATATCAAATTATATTTTTTTTTGCCACAAAACACACACACACACACACACACACACACACACACACACACACACACACACACACACACACACACACACACACACATACACATACACACACACACACACACACACACACACACACACACACACAGGTGTAGGTAGCTCCACCACTACTATCACCAGGTAGCTCCAACACTACCATCACCAGGTAGCTCCACCACTACCATCACCAGGTAGCTCCACCACTACCATCACCAGGTAGCTCGACCACTACCATCACCAGGTAGCTACACCACTACCATCACCAGGTAGCTACACCACTACCATCACCAGGTAGCAACACCACTACCATCACCAGGTAGCTCCACCACTACCATCACCAGGTAGCTACATCACTACCATCGCCAGGTAGCTCCACCACTACGATCACCAGGTAGCTCCACCACTACAATCACCAGGTAGCTCCACCACTACCATCACAAGTTAGCTACATCACTACCATCACCAGGTAGCTCCACCACTACCATCACCAGGTAGCTACATCACCACCATCACCAGGTAGCAACACCACTACCATCACCAGGTAGCTACAACACTTCAATCACCAGGTTGCTCCACCACTACGATCACCAGGTAGCAACACCACTACAATCACCACGTAGCTACACCACTTCAATCACCAGGTAGCTACATCACTACCATCACCAGGTAGCTACAACAGTACCATCACCAGATAGCTACACCACTACAATCACCAGATAGCTACACCACTTCAATCACCAGGTTGCTTCACCACTACAATCACCTGGTAGCTACACCACTACCATCACCAGGTAGCTACACACCTACCATCACCAGGTAGCAACACCACTACCATCACCAGGTAGCTACCCGACTACAATCACCAGCTAGCTGCTCCACTACAATCACCAGGTAGCTACACCACTAACATCACTAGGTAGCTACAACACTACCATCACCAGGTAGCTACACCACTACCATCACCAGGTAGCTACACCACTACCATCACCAGGTAACTACACCACTACAATCACCAGGTCGCTGCTCCACTACAATCACCAGGTAGCTACACCACTACCATCACCAGGTAGCTACACCACTACTATCACCAGGTAGCTACACCACTACCATCACCAGGTATCTTCACCACTACCATCACCAGGTAGCCACACCACTACCATCACCAGGTAGCTACACCACTACCATCACCAGGTAGCTACACTACTACCATCACCAGGTAGCTACACCACTACCATCACCAGGTAGCTTCACCACTACCATCACCAGGTAGCTTCACCACTACCATCACCAGGTAGCTACACCACTACCATCACCAGGTAGCTCCACCACTACAATCACCAGGTAGCTCCACCACTACAATCACCACGTAGCTACACCACTACAATCACCAGGTAGCTCCACCACTACAATCACCACGTAGCTACACCACTACAATCACCATGTAGCTCCACCACTACAATCACCAGGTAGCTCCACAACTACAATCACCAGGTAGCTCCACCACTACAATCACCACGTAGCTCCACCACTACAATCACCAGGTAGCTCCACAACTACAATCACCAGGTAGCTCCACCACTACAATCACCACGTAGCTACACCACTACAAGCACCATGTAGCTCCACAACTACAATCACCAGGTAGCTCCACCACTACAATCACCAGGTAGCAACACCACTACCATCACCAGGTAGCTCCACCACTACCATCACCAGGTAGCTACATCACTACCATCGCCAGGTAGCTCCACCACTACGATCACCAGGTAGCTCCACCACTACAATCACCAGGTAGCTCCACCACTACCATCACCAGTTAGCTACATCACTACCATCACCAGGTAGCTCCACCACTACCATCACCAGGTAGCTACATCACCACCATCACCAGGTAGCAACACCACTACCATCACCAGGTAGCTACAACACTTCAATCACCAGGTTGCTCCACCACTACGATCACCAGGTAGCAACACCACTACAATCACCACGTAGCTACACCACTTCAATCACCAGGTAGCTACATCACTACCATCACCAGGTAGCTACAACAGTACCATCACCAGATAGCTACACCACTACAATCACCAGGTAGCTACACCACTTCAATCACCAGGTTGCTCCACCACTACAATCACCTGGTAGCTACACCACTACCATCACCAGGTAGCTACACACCTACCATCACCAGGTAGCAACACCACTACCATCACCAGGTAGCTACCCGACTACAATCACCAGCTAGCTGCTCCACTACAATCACCAGGTAGCTACACCACTAACATCACTAGGTAGCTACAACACTACCATCACCAGGTAGCTACACCACTACCATCACCAGGTAGCTACACCACTACCATCACCAGGTAGCTACACCACTACAATCACCAGGTCGCTGCTCCACTACAATCACCAGGTAGCTACACCACTACCATCACCAGGTAGCTACACCACTACTATCACCAGGTAGCTACACCACTACCATCACCAGGTATCTTCACCACTACCATCACCAGGTAGCCACACCACTACCATCACCAGGTAGCTACACCACTACCATCACCAGGTAGCTACACTACTACCATCACCAGGTAGCTACACCACTACCATCACCAGGTAGCTTCACCACTACCATCACCAGGTAGCTTCACCACTACCATCACCAGGTAGCTACACCACTACCATCACCAGGTAGCTCCACCACTACAATCACCAGGTAGCTCCACCACTACAATCACCACGTAGCTACACCACTACAATCACCAGGTAGCTCCACCACTACAATCACCACGTAGCTACACCACTACAATCACCATGTAGCTCCACCACTACAATCACCAGGTAGCTCCACAACTACAATCACCAGGTAGCTCCACCACTACAATCACCACGTAGCTCCACCACTACAATCACCAGGTAGCTCCACCACTACAATCACCACGTAGCTACACCACTACAATCACCAGGTAGCTCCACAACTACAATCACCAGGTAGCTCCACCACTACAATCACCAGGTAGCTACACCACTACCATCACCAGGTAGCTACACCACTACCATCACCAGGTAGCTACACCACTACCATCACCAGGTAGCTACAACACTACCATCACCAGGTAGCTCCACCACTACAATCACCAGGTAGCTGCCAGGTGCGTTTCGTATTTCTGCATGTTGTAACACATCTCATTTCCAAACATTAGCGATGAACAATACAGCAACAAATTAATAATATTCTGTAAAAAACAAAATACTTTTCAGAAATAATAAAACATAAATAATGAGTACTGATAGAATCAACTCCTCCATGATGATGGTGATGGCGGTGGTGTGTCGTGTGTTGTGGTACGTCTGGGGTGTGGTTCAGGACCACATCCGTCTGCGCCTCCTCTAGCGGCAGTACGACTCCAGCTGGCGGGGACTGTTGAGTAAAGTCCCCCTCTTGAAGGTGATCTTCCCTCCACGCCCCGGGACCTTCACGACCCCCTGGACTTGCTGGACCATGTCCAGTTGCTTTGTCACGGGCGTCCTCGAGGTGGCGGTCTGGTGGGCCTTCATCAGGACCCTTAGTATCCTTCTCGACCTGGACCCAGTTGAGTCCTAAGTGAAGGAGACGGAGTCGACGGGGCCACCTCCAGTGACCCCACCCGTGACAACCCCCGTGACAACACCATTGTCACACACTCTGCGCATAACATATTATAGACTGTGGGTTGGTTGGTGTTGTCGTCGTTGATCCTTCTCTATGGACAACCCAACCCACAACTCGGCAGAGTGCTTATACTAGGAGATCACCCTTGGCGCTTCTGGCTCTTGGAGAGGGGCTCAACGTCACACGTTTAGGGGATGCGGCTCCAACACTTAGCCTCGTTGTCACGTGCACACACCCACTCGAGCCGCTGTGACTCCCCACTCTCTCCTTATGAGATATGATCTCCTCAATCCCCTATGACTTACTAGTATTACCTCCTACCCTGTCCACAGCAGTGGTTCTTGGTTCTTTCTCTCTCTCTCTCCTTCTTTACTACCTCCTGGGAAGCCTCACTAGGACAAGGGCAAACACCAGCAAATTGGGATACATTTACTGGACAAAGCACATACACGATACATACACACATATAATAATAATGAATCCTATACTCTACAATATCACAATCAGGTTGCACTCCAACACCATCAGAACTCTATTATCAGCTTATCAAGTGGTATCCTATCTCCTGGTTCACCACCTGATACTATTAACCTCCTCAAGTTGATCAAGTCTACATACACTGTTGCACCATCAGCAAGAGAATATATATATGTATCTATAAATGTGTACCAAGAAAATCAGCATTTGAATGCAATAACATATCAGTATAAATGTTCATTGATACACAACAATGATCAATCGATCACTCTATCAATCCTAGAACGCATACGTCTGTAGGTAATCCAGCCTACGACTGTACTCTAAACTTCAGTATAAAACACTCCTTGACATCAGAATACCAACAATCACTCACCTCTCACTGCGTCTTGCACTCTACTGACAACCAAACACCATCAACTCCCTACAAGTAATCCACCAGTACTTCCCTTCCACCTCTGGAAGTTCACTACCCTAATATCTTTAGGTTCTTCCAGGCTTCACTACTAGGATCCTCTGCAGCTCCTCCAGGCTGCTATCATGAAGTTTCCTTGAGCAACTACGGTGCTTCACCCTTCTGCTAGGGTCCTCCACAGCTCTCTTGGCTGCTACACCATGAAGTTTCCCCGAGCAACTATGGTGCTTCTCCACCTCTACAGAAGCACGTGACACTCCTCTTCACTGCTGCTTCTCCTCACAGCTCGAGGTCCTCTGCTCCACTACCTTGGAGTCTCATCAGCTACTTCATCTGCTGGCTTCGAAGTTCTCAGCAACTTCTTCCCCAAAGAACAAACCTGCAACCCATCGACACTCCAATAAAATGTTCCCCTTTAACACATAAACAAAAATAACCACACAATATGCTTGCCTCAAACCTCTATCTGTCCTCTACATACAGTGAGAGTGGACTCCCCCGCTTTGGGCGGGTCCATACTCCACCTCGCCTGGCGGTGGTCCTCACTCGCTGGGAGGGTCTTCCTCCCTCAGTCGTCCGTCAGTGCTCAGAGAGGACGGACGTCGCTCCGTGTTCCTCCCTCTTCACTCTCCTATTTCAGGCTTTCTGCCTTATTAAAACATGTCTAACTTATAAAATAAACATCGCTACTGTCGCTGGGCACACGACCAACTACAAGCAATCACTATGAACTGGCGTATATCGTGCTTACCACAGGTCGTCTGGTCGAGGGCGCTTCTTCCTCTGACGAGGCTTGGTCAGGGCGCTCCACGGCCCACAATAATGCCTTCGGGCGGCTTAATATTCACTAATTATCGCCCACGACTTGAGACCACACGTTCCCAGATCGATTCCACAGCTGGTACGTCTGCACACTTCTCTTCTCTTCGAGATATATCACTAGGGGTTCCCTTCTGACGGGAGCTCAACGGAGCGCGGCTTCACCCTGCGATGTCTGGCACTCAAGTGAGGTCAAGGTCCTCCGGAAGCGAGCCTCACGCCTCCAGCAAAATGTCCACATCTCCTCGCCAGTCATTTCTCTGTTTTCTTCTTCATTGCCCATAATCTCAAACTGTTATACATATCCAAGCAACTATTTTTACATATAGGTTATCACCTCTATATTCCTTAGACCTTCTAATCAGGTCAGGCTTGACGAATAACTCTCAAGGAGGGAGACTCGTTTCTCCTGTAGGCTGAGATCATAACACTCCCCTCCCCTTATTTTTGAGAGTTATTCCAGTGGCAAAGCTCGGGATAATACATCCGCCACCACACTGTCTCGTTCTTCACCCGATATACTCTCTTAGGAGTCTACAATTAGTTCGTTGCTCCTTGCAACATCTGGCTCACCTCTCTCCAGAAACATGATCTTCTCATAAACGATTTGACCTCTCTGACACCTCTTAGCTAGGCTGTCCTCCTTGGACGCCTGCACTCCATCGGTCCACTCTACTTACTGTCTCCACCCTCCGTTTCCTCGTCTTCTTCTCTTCACGTCCAGAGTCAGACATCTGCTGTCTGTACCTCCTCTGTCGTCTTCACACTTCCATCTACTGCCATTATACTTTCGTCTCCTGTCATCATACTTCACTCCCTCGTCTTCACCGACGATCCTCCCTTTCGTCTCCTCGTTTATCCGAGACCTCATCCTGTTTGACTTCCATCGAGTCCTCGGCTTTCCCCTATTCCTCCATGCTTGTATCATCATCCTCTTTTCACATTTTTCACTTCTATACCACTCCATTTCTTCTCCTTCAACTCTTCTTCGTTCCCTAAAAGTTTCTTCGAGCACTGCACTACATCCAACAGCACTCGACCATACATGTCGCTTTGCCTCTCCCAAAGTGCTCGTAAGCATCTCTCCACACATACTGTCTCTTCTCCTCTCATTTTCTCGACTATCACTCTTCTTCATTATTTGTCCTCCACGTTGTCTGTGAAACATGCCAACTCTTGACATCTCAAACAACTTAACTCCACTATCCATATGCCTCTGTGCTCGTGGACCATTTGACGCTCTACTCTCGTCCTCCGTATGTCCACATCTTTCCTCATTCCTACTCAGCACAGTTTCATTCGCCTTCCGGCTCTTAATTTCAGCAGTCTGGGCTCTACTCAGGTCCGCTCTCTTCACGTGATTCTTCTTCGGCTGGGTCATCCTCACTTTCGACCTCACCGAGACTCCATTTGCCTGGGCTGGACCTTCATCAAACAGCCATGCTATATCTACATCGATATCTTCCACCGGTTGAATCGACACTGTCTCACCTTCTCCAGCGTCTTCCTTGTCGGCTACCTCTGTCTTCATCACTACCGAGACAGGGTACTCAATGGCTTGGCGGTCTCCTGACTCATCTCCTCGGATGTCAGTCAGGTTCACACTCTCAGGTGTCCCACACGTGCCGTGGCCTTCTGGGCACTCCTCTGGCACAGTATCCGCTACGACTCTCGGCAACACCTTTGTCCCGCACAAGTCATTCCCCAGGATCACTTGGACTCCTGGAACAGGTATGTCGGGGCACACTCCCAACATCACCTCTGCCGACACATATTCCGACCTTAGCTGGACAGTACATACGGGCATGTCACTCTCAGACAATAACCCATATACTCTCATCTTACTCCTGCCAGCTAACCGTCGATCATTCCCAATCAGGCTTCTCGTAATCAAGCTCTGATTAGCTCCGGTATCTCTTAAGATACCCACTTCTACCTCAGGTTGGCCTCCTACACTGATCCAACCTTTGCTCATGAACGGCCTATACCTCTCGTTCACTAAGTTCACTTTCTGTGGTTTGTCTCGGAACACATTAGTATATTTACTTCGGGGGTCACACATGGCCAGGGTCACAACTCTCTTGCCCTGCCGACAATCTCGCATCACGTGACCCAATCCGTTACAATTGTAACACCTCATCTGGGAAAAATCTCTTCTATATGTACCAGAGTAGCTCTGACTCTGCCCACTCGTATTGGAGTTCCTCGGGCCAGACGTACTACTTGTACTCTGTGGAGCTTTACTGGACTCTTGATTCCCTGGATAACGATTAGTTTCTCGTTTAGCTCCTCCATCTTCATTTTCAGATGAAGTGCGCGACCTACTCTTCTGAGTTTTAGGGTACTTACTTTTATCTGCCCATTTATCAAAATTTTTCTCACCCCAGACTCTTCTGGGTCTTTCATAATTTCTTCCTCCCCAGACTCCATTGGATCTGCCATTGCTGCGTCTCGCCTCGCTTCTCACTCTGTTCTCCCTCAAGCTCTTGTACGCTTCCGTAATCATATCCGCCCTATCTGCGGCATCTTTCATCTCCAATATCCCTGCTTCTTGGATCTTGAACTTTGTTTCGGGATGCATCATCTCCAAGAACTTCTCCATGACCATCAGTTGCTTCAGGTCAGCATAAGATCCAACTCCAGCAGCCTCAATCCACTTCTGGAATCGTCTTTCCAGATCTCTTGCTGTCTCAGCAAACGTACACGCTCCAACTTTGATCACCTCTCTGTAGCGCTTCCTATTAGCTTCTGGGGTTAACTGAAACGAGCGCAATATGCTGCTCTTTACTGTGGCATAATCCTGGCACTCTTCCAGTGACAATTGGGTGTATGCCTCCCTGGCTGCACCGGTCAATCTTAACTGGACCAGCTGGGCCCATTCCTCCTGTGGCCACTCCTTGATACTGGCTACTTTCTCAAAATGCTCGAAGAAGCTCTCTGCCTCTTCGGGCACAAACAAGGGAATGTCCTTCTCCCTAACCCTAACATCTGGTGGGTGTGATACCTGGGTGGTGCTCTCTGGCAACCCATGTTCAATCCTTTGCTCAGCCAAGGTTCTGTTCGCTTCTATCTGCATTTGTTTTGTTCTCTCTTTTTCTTTTTCCACCTCTAGCCTTGCTTTCTCTTTTTCTTTCTCCTGTTCCAATTCCGGTTCTCTTACTCTGGTTTTCTCTTTTTCTTTCTCCACCTCTAGTCTTGCTTTCTCTTTTTCTATTTCCAGTCTGGTTTTCTCTTTTTCCTTCTCGGCTTCATTTTTCATCTGGAGTTCCAATTTCATCTTTTCCAGCTGGAACTGTCTCTCCTCACGCTGTTGTTGGATCTGGAGCTCTAACTGGAATCTCTCCAAGCTCCTATTTCGGCTACTCCTACTACTGCGGCTACTCTTGCTGCTCCTACTCGATCCCTGGGATCTCACTTCATCCTGCCCATCATCCTCCTTTCCACTTTCAGCACCTTTCTGGGCTCCTTGTTCTGCCGCTTCATTTTTGGCTCTTAACTGCCTCAGGATCTCATCCTTCATCCCAGCTACTTTAGATGCTTTCAACCTGATGCCACATTTTTCTGCTATTTGTTTCAATTGATCCCTCGTGCAACCTTCTAAGTCCTCAGGCTTGCCTGACTCCACAAACGCTTGCACCTTATCCATCTTGTCCTGTGAGTCTTCCCAAGAGAGAATATACACCTGCGGTCACACAGTTTATCTATTTCAGCAAGGGTGTACAACTCCACTCTTGGACAGGGTGTGGGTGTGTCAGTTCACTCTTCCGGACACAGGCCCCCAATTTATTATAGACTGTGGGTTGGTTGGTGTTGTCGTCGTTGATCCTTCTCTATGGACAACCCAACCCACAACTCGGCAGAGTCCTTATACTAGGAGATCACCCTTGGCGCTTCTGGCTCTTGGAGAGGGGCTCAACGTCACACGTTTAGGGGATGCGGCTCCAACACTTAGCCTCGTTGTCACGTGCACACACCCACTCGAGCCGCTGTGACTCCCCACTCTCTCCTTATGAGATATGATCTCCTCAATCCCCTATGACTTACTAGTATTACCTCCTACCCTGTCCACAGCAGTGGTTCTTGGTTCTTTCTCTCTTTCTCTTCTTCTTTACTACCTCCTGGGAAGCCTCACTAGGACAAGGGCAAACACCAGCAAATTGGGATGCATTTACTGGACAAAGCACATACACGATACATACACACATATAATAATAATGAATCCTATACTCTACAATATCACAATCAGGTTGCACTCCAACACCATCAGAACTCTATTATCAGCTTATCAAGTGGTATCCTATCTCCTGGTTCACCACCTGATACTATTAACCTCCTCAAGTTGATCAAGTCTACATACACTGTTGCACCATCAGCAAGAGAATATATATATGTATCTATAAATGTGTACCAAGAAAATCAGCATTTGAATGCAATAACATATCAGTATAAATGTTCATTAATACACAACAATGATCAATCGATCACTCTATCAATCCTAGAACGCATACGTCTGTAGGTAATCCAGCCTACGACTGTACTCTAAACTTCAGTATAAAACACTCCTTGACATCAGAATACAAACAATCACTCACCTCTCACTGCGTCTTGCACTCTACTGACAACCAAACACCATCAACTCCCTACAAGTAATCCACCAGTACTTCCCTTCCACCTCTGGAAGTTCACTACCCTAATATCTTTAGGTTCTTCCAGGCTTCACTACTAGGATCCTCTGCAGCTCCTCCAGGCTGCTATCATGAAGTTTCCTTGAGCAACTACGGTGCTTCACCCTTCTGCTAGGGTCCTCCACAGCTCTCTTGGCTGCTACACCATGAAGTTTCCCCAAGCAACTATGGTGCTTCTCCACATCTACAGAAGCACGTGACACTCCTCTTCACTGCTGCTTCTCCTCACAGCTCGAGGTCCTCTGCTCCACTACCTTGGATTCTCATCAGCTACTTCATCTGCTGGCTTCGAAGTTCTCAGCAACTTCTTCCCCAAAGAACAAACCTGCAACCCATCGACACTCCAATAAAATGTTCCCCTTTAACACATAAACAAAAATAACCACACAATATGCTTGCCTCAAACCTCTATCTGTCCTCTACATACAGTGAGAGTGGACTCCCCCGCTTTGGGCGGGTCCATACTCCACCTCGCCTGGCGGCGGTCCTCACTCGCTGGGAGGGTCTTCCTCCCTCAGTCGTCCGTCAGTGCTCAGAGAGGACGGACGTCGCTCCGTGTTCCTCCCTCTTCACTCTCCTATTTCAGGCTTTCTGCCTTATTAAAACATGTCTAACTTATAAAATAAACATCGCTACTGTCGCTGGGCACACGACCAACTACAAGCAATCACTATGAACTGGCGTATATCGTGCTTACCACAGGTCGTCTGGTCGAGGGCGCTTCTTCCTCTGACGAGGCTTGGTCAGGGCGCTCCACGGCCCACAATAATGCCTTCGGGCGGCTTAATATTCACTAATTATCGCCCACGACTTGAGACCACACGTCCCCAGATCGATTCCACAGCTGGTACGTCTGCACACTTCTCTTCTCTTCGAGATATATCACTAGGGGTTCCCTTCTGACGGGAGCTCAACGGAGCGCGGCTTCACCCTGCGATGTCTGGCACTCAAGTGAGGTCAAGGTCCTCCGGAAGCGAGCCTCACTCCTCCAGCAAAATGTCCACATCTCCTCGCCAGTCATTTCTCTGTTTTTTTCTTCATTGCCCATAATCTCAAACTGTTATACATATCCAAGCAACTATTTTTACATATGGGTTATCACCTCTATATTCCTTAGACCTTCTAATCAGGTCAGGCTTGACGAATAACTCTCAAGGAGGGAGACTCGTTTCTCCTGTAGGCTGAGATCATAACAAACACCACAGCCCGTGACTCCCGGAATCCGGGGCAGGCGTGTCGGGATACGACCCAGGTCACGACCCAGGTCACCTGTGACACAGACGTGGTGCTACAAGACACCACCTGAGGCATAATTGGTGTTGACCACCCCCGTGACTACATCCGTGACAACCCCTGTGACTACATCCGTGACAACCCCTGTGACAACAGCAGTGACCACCCCCGTGACAACCCCTGTGACAACACCAGTGTCACACACTCTGCGCATAACACCGCAGCCCGTGACTCCCGTGATCCGGGGCAGGCGTGTAGGGATACGACCCAGGTCACGACCTAGATCACCCGTGACACAGACGTGGTGATACAGGACACCACCTGTGGCATAATTGGTGGTGACAACCCCCGTGACCAGCACTGTGACCACACCCGTCACTACCCCCGTGTCCACACCCGTGACAACCCCCGTGACTACCCCCGTGACTACCCCTGTGACAACACCAGTGTCACACACTCTGCGCATAACACCACAGCCCGTGACTCCTGTGATCCGGGGCAGGCGTGTCGGGATACGACCCAGGTCACGACCCAGGTCACCTGTGACACAGACGTGGTGCTACAGGACACCACCTGAGGCATAATTGGTGTTGACCACCCCCGTGACTACATCCGTGACAACCCCTGTGACTATATCCGTGACAACCCCTGTGACAACAGCAGTGACCACCCCCGAGACAACCCCTGTGACAACACCAGTGTCACACACTCTGCGCATAACACCGCAGCCCGTGACTCCCGTGATCCGGGGCAGGCGTGTAGGGATACGACCCAGGTCACGACCTAGATCACCCGTGCCACAGACGTGGTGCTACAGGACACCACCTGTGGCATAATTGGTGGTGACAACCCCCGTGACCAGCACTGTGACCACACCCGTGACCACACCCGTGACTACCCCCGTGTCCACACCCGTGACAACCCCCGTGACTACCCCCGTGACAACACCAGTGTCACACACTCTGCGCATAACACCGTAGCCCGTGACTCCCGTGATCCGGGGCAGGCGTGTCGCGATACGACCCAGAGTCACGGACCCAGGTCAACCTGTGACCACAGACGTGGTGCTTACCAGGACACCACCTGAGGCATAATTGGTGTTGACCACCCCCGTGACTACATCCGTGACAACCCCTGTGACTATATCCGTTACACCCTCTGTGACAACAGCAGTGACCACCCCGTGACAACCTGTGACAACACCAGTGTCACACCACTCTGCGCATAACACCGCAGCCCGTGGACTCCTTGATCCGGGGCAGGGCGTGTCGGGATACGGAACCAGGTCACCTTTGACCACAGACGTGGTGGCTACAGGGGACACCACCTGAGGCATAAGTGGCTGGTGACCACCCCCCGTGAATACATCCGTGGACCACACCGTGACTACCCTGTGACAACCACCAGTGTCACACCACTCTGCGCTAAACCGCAGGCCCGTTGACTCCCGTGACCCCGGGGGCAGGCGGGGCAGGTCACGACCTCAGTGAACTACAGTTCGTGAACTGAGGAATAACCTGGTGTAGGAACACCAGATTCCTACCTTAACACTTTGCCGTGGGGGACTAACACTTTGCCGTGGAGTGACTAACACTTTGCTGTGGAGGTGACTAACACGGCCTTGGTTTTGCGGGCCTCTCGCTCGCTAGGTTATGCAGGCCTCTCGCTCGCTCGGTTTTGCGGGCCTCTCGCTCGCTAGGTTTTGCGGGCCTCTCGCTTGCTAGGTTTTGCGGGCCTCTCGCTCGCTCGGTTTTGCGGGCCTCTCGCTCACGCTGTTTTGAGGGCATACTGTTTGCGTGTTGTTAGTCACCCCCACAGCAAAGTGTTAGTCCCCCCATGGCAAGTTACGTGTTACTCCCCCAATGGCAAAGTGTTTGTCCCCCCTCTGCAAAGTGTTAGTCCCCCCCAACGGCAAAGTGTTAGTCCCTCCCAACGGCAAAGTGTTTGTCCCCCCACGCCAAAGTGTTTGTCCCCCACGGCAAAGTGTTTGTCCCCCCACTGCAAAGTGTTTGTCCCCCCACTGCAAAGTGTTTGCCCTCCCACAGCAAAGTGTTATTTCCCCCCCCCCAACGGCAAAGTGTTACTTCCCCCCCCCCCAACGGCAAAGTGTTATTTCCCCCCTCCCCCTAACGGCAAAGTGTTAGGAGCGAGTGGCCAAGAGTATTCATCTAATTGTGCTTATGGGGGTTTGGCTCTTTCGGCTCCCTTCCCATCTGTCATATATCAAATTATTTTTTTTTTGCCACAAAACACACACACACACACACACACACACACACACAGGTGTATTTAGCTCCACCACTACTATCACCAGGTAGCTCCACCACTACCATCACAGGTAGCTCCAACACTACCATCACCAGGTAGCTCCACCACTACCATCACCAGGTAGCTCCACCACTACCATCACCAGGTAGCTCCACCACTATCATCACCAGGTAGCTACACCACTACCATCACCAGGTAGCTACACCACTACCATCACCAGGTAGCAACACCACTACCATCACCCAGGTAGCTCCACCACTACCATCACCAGGTAGCTACATCACTACCATTCGCAGGTAGCTCCACCACTACGATCACCAGGTAGCTCCACCATTACAATCACCAGGTAGCTCCACCACTACCATCACCACGTAGCTACATCACTACCATCACCAGTTAGCTCCACCACTACCATCACCAGGTAGCTACATCACACCATCACCAGGTAGCAACACCACTACCATCACCAGGTAGCTTACAACACTACCCATCACCAGGTAGCTACACCACTACCATCACCAGGTAGCAACACCACTACCATCACCTGGTAGCTACATCACTACCATCACCAGGTAGCTACAACACTACCCTCACCAGGTAGCAACACCACTACAATCACCACGTAGCTACACCACTTCAATCACCAGGTAGCTACATCACTACCATCACCAGGTAGCTACAACACTACCATCACCAGGTAGCTACACCACTACAATCACCAGGTAGCTACACCACTTCAATCACCAGGTTTGCTCCACCACTACAATCACCTGGTAGCTACACCACTACCATCACCAGGTAGCTACACCACTACCATCACCAGGTAGCTACACCACTACAATCACCAGGTAGCTACACCACTACAATAACCACGTAGCAACACCACTACCATCACCAGGTAGCTACCCGACTACAATCACCAGGTAGCTGTCTCCACTTACAATCACCAGGTAGCCTACACCACTAACATCACTAGGTTAGCCACAACACTACCATCACCAGGTAGCTACACCCACTACCATCACCAGGTAGCTACACCACTACCATCACCAGGTAGCTACACCACTACAATCACCAGGTAGCGGCTCCACTACAATCACCAGGTAGCTACACCACTACCCATCACCAGGTAGCCTACACCACTACTATCACCAGGTAGCTACACCACTACCATCACCAGGTATCTTCACCACTACCATCACCAGGTAGCTACACCACTACCATTCACCAGGTAGCAACACCACTACCATCACCAGGTAGCTACACCACTACCATCACCAGCTAGCTACACCACTACCATCACCAGGTAGCTTCACCACTACCATCACAAGGTAGCTTCACCACTACCATCACCAGGTAGCTACACCACTACCATTCACCGGGTAGCTCCACCAATACAATCACAGGTAGCTCCACCGCTACAATCACACGTAGCTACACCACTACAATCACCAGGTCGCTCCACCACTACAATCACCACGTAGCTACACCACTACAATCACCACGTTAGCTCCAACACTACAATCACCAGGTAGCTCCACAACTACAATCACCAGGTAGCTCCACCACTACAATCACCACGTAGCTCCACCACTACAATCACCAGGTAGCTCCACAACTACAATCACCAGGTAGCTCCACCCACTACAATCACCAGGTAGCTACACCACTACAATCAGAGGTAGCTCCACAACTACAATCACCAGGTAGCTCCACCACTACAATCACCAGGTAGCTACACCACTACCATCACCAGGTAGCTACACCACTACCATCACCAGGTAGCTACACCACTACCATCACCAGGTAGCTACAACACTACCATCACCAGGTAGCTCCACCACTACAATCACCTGGTAGCTGCCAGGTGCGTGTCGTATTTCTGCATGTTGTAACACATCTCATTTCCAAACATTAGCGATGAACAATACAGCAACAAATCAATAATATTCTGTAAAAAACAAAATACTTTTCAGAAATAATAAAACATAAATAATGAGTACTGATAGAATCAACTCCACCATGATGATGATGGTGGCAGTGGTGTGTCGTGTAATTGTGGTACGTCTGGGGTGTGGTCCAGGACCACCTCCGTCTGCGCCTCCTCTAGCGGCAGTACGGACTCCAGCTGGCGGGGACTGTTGAGTAAAGTTCCCCTCTTGAAGGTGATCCCCAGCAAACACAAATCATCTACACAACGTTCGCCTATCTCTTGCATAGGTGTGGGAATGATTTGCATTGAGAATGGTGCAGGAAAGCCTTTGAGAAACTTTTACTCAAAAAATCCAAACACAAAGGTTAATTATAAATTGTTTTTCTACAATTATTTTCTTCCAAATGTAAAACAAATAGTTTTTACATGTTTAATATAAAATTTATGGTGTTTTTTTTGTAAAATTCATTAATAAATTGTGAATGATATATATTGGCTGAGTGAACCTTTAAAATCCATTTAGTTATAATTTGAACAGAAAAAGTATTTTTCCAAATTTTCTAAAAATTGCTCTTTTTAACACAATTTGACTCCTTATACATTCCACTAAACACTATATCATGTTTAAATATATAATTTATGTATTATTCTCTAAAATAATTTATATAAATTATATAAGTTGCTGGAAAGTGGTGTTAAAGATTATGAAAACATTTTGTTGTGTTAATATGTTCTTATTAACTATGTCTCAAGTTCACAGTTTATCAAACAAGAATATTAACATTCGTCAACTCTTAAAATCTTATATGTTATCTTGCTGGTGCAAAAAAGGGTGAATCTTAAGAACAGCTATAGTATCTATATATCACAAATGGTGTTTTCCCTAACTCAAACAATGTAGGGTTTATTATTCTACACATATTCTAATGACTCTTAGATGTTTACATTCTCTGAAGTATAATTGTGAAGGCTGTGTCCATCACTCTCAACACAGATTCTTAAACTCGTCTCTGCAGGTTCAACTATATAATTAGTTTCCATTTTGAATTTCCATGGACATTTGTATCCAAAATGAAACCAATGTGGTTTCCTTCAGCGCCTTCAGCCAGCACATTTGCTCATTCATTTCCACAGATTCCAACAAGGTAGGGGAATTTACAGAAATTGTATATTCATATTGTTATATATTAAAAATATGAATGCAGTTCAATATGATAAGACAAATACATGAGTTTATGATAAATTCGTTTTCTGTGATATACCATTGATATGCTCTTTTTTTCTTTAAACGGCAGACTAAACTAAAGTGCTCACATCAACAGATTTGATGTATAAATGGTCAACGCTCAACAGAGTTAGTATAAATGTATTAGTATAAATCTTACTTGTCTCATTGTTAATTCACATTCAATGTCAACTTGTGGTTGCATTGTACAAGGCCAACACAGATGATCGAAGGAAACTAACTCTGCTCTAGTTCCATGAAGTTGCTATTTGGTCTTTACTCAATGCATTGTACATGCATTGTACAAGGCCAACACAGATGATCGAAGGAAACTAACTCTGCTCTAGTTCCATGAAGTTGCTATTTGGTCTTTATTGAAATTGACAAGGCAGAGTGGCCTGCAACAACTACACCATCTCCACATCTAGTTCATGCTCCAGACATAAATCATGACACTGGTCCTGTGTATCCTGCTGCTGACCCGTCAACACCTGGCCCGTCGGGTGTGAGGCGCCCTCTCTTCACGTCTACACCTAGTGCTGAAGCTGAATCTGATGAAGATAATTCATATTCCACATTAGTGTTGAAAACAATAGTGAGAGCGGACGATTCAGACAGTAGTTTATTGCCAACCAAGAGACAACAGCGACGTGTTGTTATAGCAGAGACTCGCCTGAACTATAAATTGAAACATGAGCTGGTAAAAATCCCCAAACGTCGCAGGTGTGAAGTGTGTTCAAAGTCGGGTATCAGGAAGGAAACTGGTATAGCGTGCAAGACATGCGATGTTCCACTTTGCGTCATACCTTGTTACACCACTTATCACAGGAAAAGGGTGTATTGGGTGGACAAGAAATAACCACCTACATCAGCTTCACTCCACCTAGGAACATCTGTTGAGCAACTTCAGGAATCAGTACCTGAAGGAGGGGAGTGGAGATAAAATGCTCAACTTATTTTACTACAATCGTCTTGCTTTGGTAAGTACACATAATTGTCTTAGATTGTTTCAGTATTGTAGTCTATTTCTTAGGAATATTTTGATACCTAAATGAGAACTGTAGCACGAAAACTAAAGTAAGTATACATGAAACAAGAGAAACTTTTTTTGTGGGTGTTGCGGGTGTGAGTTGGAGTGTCAATTAAGAGCGGGTTCCGGTTGTGTGTTTTCCGTCATCTCTACAGCTGTGAATTCCAAGGAATTGTATTTGATATGCATATGTCTGTGTAGGGAATTTTATTCCGAACACTATACAAAAAAAACGGTGTGAAACAAGTATAAACTTGAAAAACATGAGCAAAGTAAAAACTTTTGACGCTCACGGGTACAAACACGCGTAAGATTTTATTCGCCGCAAATTTATTTGACGCTGTGTTGGCCAACTCTACCCATGTTCTTATAGAACTTTCTATTGCGAACACATTGCTATAAAAATGAAATACGTAGCTCCAGAAATAATGTCAGGACAGTGAAATCAGTATAAACATTCAAAGCCCTGCATCACACCAGTGTCGTCCCTGCTGAAATCACGGCTAATGCTTCGCCCAGTTCCCACACTCCCACCAGTATACACCATAAGGCCCCAGTACACACCATAAGGTACGAGTACACACTATAAGGCACCATCAGTACACACCTACAGGTATTTGTTTCTGGTGTGGTGCTCATGGGATCTGTTACAACCTTCTAGGAAGCTTTTAGGGTCAGGATTGACATTACAGTTCCCATTCCCACCAGTATACACCATAAGGCCCCCAGTACACACCATAAGGTACGAGTACACACTATAAGGCACCATCAGTACACACCTACAGGTATTTGTTTCTGGTGTGGTGCTCATGGGATCTGTTACAACCTTCTAGGAAGCTTTTAGGGTCAGGATTGACATTACAGTTCCCATTCCCACCAGTATACACCATAAGGCCCCAGTACACACCATAAGGTACGAGTACACACTATAAGGCACCATCAGTACACACCTACAGGTATTTGTTTCCCAGCAAACAATTTTAGGTTGCCACAACATATCTGGAAAGTATTTGAAAGTATTGGAAACGTTTGT
>NC_091184.1:1300207-1317890 GCF_040958095.1 Procambarus clarkii | reverse complement strand
GACAGTGGCACCGCTGTCGTCAGCAGCTGAGTGCTGGTGGAGGTGGAGGTGGTGACAGTGGCACCGCTGTCGTCAGCAGCTGAAGTGCTGGTGGAGGTGGAGGTGGTGACAGTGGCACCGCTGTCGTCAGCAGCTGGAGTGATGGTGGAGGTGGTGACAGTGGCACGTGCTGTTGGGAGGGTGGCACTGACATCTTCTGATTGTGGAGAGATGGTGTCGCTGTTTGTGGATTGGATTCTCATCCACATTAAAAATAAAATAATTAGTAAACATATACCAACAACAAATATATAAATGTTCATTTTTTTTTATAATAACCAAAACAAAAAAAATATTAGAGGGTAATTCATAAAAAATAAAAAACAACAACTAAGTATTTTGGGTAATTGCCAATAAACAAACAATATATTAAATTATTAATATAATTGAAAAGTTTTAATTATAATATAAATTACCATATACATCCTTGTGTTTTAGGTGGGGTATACAAATTTACATACTGATTAAATGACATTGAATCGCACAAATCTTGTGGTATATGATGTACATCATTAGGAGGTTCTATTTGGAAGTTGGGGATGGATGTATCTGCTTTTATAGTTTTATCAACAACTTGAAGATATTCAGAAGGATCTCGTATTTGTACTAAATAATTAGGTTGAAGAGTTGTAATGTTGTTTCCCGGTGTTACTTCAAATTTCCTAAATACCCCAACACTGCGATTCATAATATTTTGCAAATGGGCAATGGTATTTTTTAATACTAACATCTCATTAGAACATAGGCTCTTGAGAGTAACAAAACCGATTTGATCTGAATATACTACATTAGGTCGATGCTATTTCAAGAATATTTGTGCATTTTCGGGATAGTCTGAAAATATATCAATACCATTGGGTTTTTCACCTGCAAGATTATGATTGATATCGAGTATTTTTGAAGGAGACATTCCAATGGCAATATCAAAAATAGAATAATTAACATTATTTATATCAACAGGTTTATTCAGGTCATCATTAAACTCTGAAAAGTAATTTTTCAAATTGTCTATATTTGCTTTTAAATTCTTACGAAACATTTCCGAATCATTAATATGTTTCTCCATAGCAATATCAGCGAGATCAGGAGAAGTGGTAGTATTTAAGTCAGGAAAACTGTCTGGTTTAATAGGATCTCCAGGTTTGAGATTTGTATTAGGTGTCATGGTATGTGCTGTATTTACAAATCGTTTATGAGGTGGATATTTAGTACCATCTTTAAGTCCTCGTTTCAATTTTTCACAGGCTGTAGTTGATTTAGGTTCAGTACTGTCAGTAAACACGGCCTTCCCTTTATTATTAATGATGAGAATATTATGTGGAGTAGTGATACACTCATTATTGAGTGGAGGGTATTTTTTAAGATCTTCCGGATTATTCGAGAGGGCAACCGCTATGGCTAGAAAATCATGTATTCGATGTGTGGACAAGGGTTCATAACAAGCAAAATTGGTTCGATTCAAATATAATCTACTTCCATCATTATCTGTTATAGTTTTCACTTGTAAACGTCGCTGTGATTGAATTAGTTGAGAATAATATATGTTTAAAACTGATTTACATCAAAAATTTTTAGTAAAACTAATTTTCTTCACCTTTAGCTGCTTTAACAAATTTATGAGGTGGAGAAGTTATTAATTTAATCTTGTCAATTGGTTTGGCTCACCTTTGTAATAACCATTATCAAGAGAAGCAGGGAGAGCGTTCATAAACTTTTCATAACATTCCAATTGGTCTTTAATGTTATTATTATTGCAAGGAACAGTTTCCTCTGTATCAACCCAAATTACTTTAACCCCCTGATCTATGAGATTTGATGGCATAGCTAACATCTGTAAAAAGATTTTTGAATCAGGGATTAGAATATTACCTGGATGAAAAGATATATTCATAGCATTTTGCATGTTAGGATAGACTTTTTGATTAACATTATAACTTGTTAAGACATGAGCCATTGGTCCTAAATTATAAGTTTTATGAGGTCCAGTTTTGTTGGAACAAAATGAGTCTTTAAAATCTTTCACCACGTCTGTTGATAACAAACCCATTTTTAGATATAAACAGGTGGACATATAGCAGACAAACTTTTATAAATATTATGCACTGGTTTTTCCCGTGCTTTTCTATACAAATCTTCAATTTGTTGTAAATGATAATCTTTTTCTTCATATTTTAGGTCAGGAAATAGAGCGTGAATACAAACACATTTAGAAGAATTACCAATCATATTTAACTGTTGACCCAAAGCTTTTATGAAAGAAGCACGTTGGTTAGGGTCACTGATATATCTAGTCATATCTTGAATTTGGAAAGAACTTCAGATATTTCTGGATTAACTTTTGGATTGGCCATTATTGATGTTATAGATGAATTCGGAGTTAGACCAACTACTGATTGTTGTGTTATGGTGTTTGTTTGTTGGTTTTGAGCTGGTTGGTTTGGTGGTGGGTTTGGTGATTGTACAGGATTGGTTGTATTTGGAATCCCTACAGGACTATTCATATTTTCATATATTTTTTATTATAAATTAAAATAAAAAGGTAAATAAATGTCTTCATCTTTACCTCAATCACCGACATCATCACTTTCAATAAAAAATCCGATAGTTAATTCTGATGTCATTAATATCATTTCTAAAATTAATGATGATTCACCCCAACATAATTTAATTAGAACGATGATTAGAGAACAAATAAATATGATAGGTACTCAATGTATTTGTAAACATGCAATTTTACCTAATGTAAAAACAGAAGATAAAGATTATTATTTACTTCAACTTGAACAACTCTATATGAAAGCCCAAAGAAAAATTATCCAAATCCAATACCTATATAAGTTTATCTGCCATATGCCAACCATGTTTGTATGTGAAAATGGGTTTAATCTTTCGGGAAACTTTAAATGATTTTCATTATAATGAAATGTGTCATAATAACATTGGAATACACACCTATAATTTAGGATATTTCTGGCATGCTCTATCTAGTTTCGGTATTAATTACAAAATTTATCCCCAAATTAAACAAACACAGAACATATCTTTCTTCCCTGGTAATGTTATCTTACCCAATCCCAACATTTTGTTACAAATTTTAGCTATGCCATCAAATCTCATAGATCAAAATATTAAAATTGTTTGGGTTAACACTAAAGAAATAATAGACGAAATAAATGAAATAAATGTTGACGATTTAACTAAAATTTATACAAAATTTGTAGAAAGTCTCCCATATCCTTTGGAAAACGGTTACTATAAACGTCCATTAAAAAACGAACAATGGAATGACAATGAAAAGGGAATAAGCGCTCCTCCTTCTTCACGATTTATTAAAGTTATAAAAAAGAATGATTTTAATTCAGTGGATTTAAAAATCTTTGATATTAACAATATAATGAGTATTTATTATGCTCAGTTAATTAAATCTCAGCAACGGCTCTTACAAATAAGAAATAATCGATTGTCATACTGTGAACCATTATCGACACATAGGACTCATGATTATATAGCTATAGCAATTGCTCTTTCTGACTCCCTCGATGATCTTAAAGAATTACCGCCTCTCAATGGTCGATGTATCTTCACGATGCATAACATTCTTATTGTTAACAGACAAGGAAGAGCTATTTTTACTACAACTACTACCAAAAATCAATCCACTGAATGTATACAATTAAAACGAGCTCTTAAACCTAAAATATCCACCCAAACCAATACCAGTTCACCCAATGTATTACAACAGCTCAAAAATCCTGTTAGACCTATAGATATTCATCCCCCTTCTTTTATACATGAGACAAAATTTTCTTATCTGTCTCATATTGCAACTGAGAAACCTATGGTTAAAACGTATCAAAGTCATTTAACTTCAAATACTGATAATTTAAAACGGTATTTCAATACATTTAATGATGATCTAAATGTGGATGTGGTAAATAACATTAATGATGTTTCCATTCTCGATATTGCAATGGGAATGTACCCTAGTAAAATATTAGATATTAACTTGAAACCGGAAAAACATTCAAATATTGATATTTCCACTGACGAATCCAATGGAGAATGTATGATTAGGATATTAGAAACAACCCCTCCTAATACTGCTTATTCATCTCATATAGGATTCATTTCCCTTACAAATATATGCAGTAATGAAAAATTAGTTTTAAAGAATATGGCAACATTTTTACCAAATATATTAGCTCGAGATACTGGCACAAACTTCATTTCTAAAAATTCTCTAGGGAATATTACCCATAATATAAATTTTTTGGCTGAAATGAAAGATCACAACGAGTTTATTGAGTCCATAAAACAACCAAATTAACAAAGTAAAATAAAATAAAAAAAATGACTTCAAAATCAACCTTGGATATTATTAATCTTAATGATGCCCTTAAAAATAAAAAATATAAAAAAGCTTTTCAAATTTATTTAGACTTTGAAAAATCTATTCTAAAAACACTCTTTGTAAATGAAATTAAAATTTTACCCGAAAATGAAAATAGTCCAGAGAGACTAAACCCATTTCCATTGATAATATGTTCAAACGCTGTTCAAATTAGCATTACAAGAAGATAAGAAAAATGATATGAAAGAATTTAAACCGAAAGAAAATCTTCAAAAATTAAATGAATTCTTTAAAAATACCGATAATATTGACCAAATAGTAGGTTCATCCCTCATTAACGATCTACTAACCAACCTTATACATTGTGCAATCAATGAACTTGAAAACGAAAATATGGATGAACCCAATCTCATGGACAGAATTTTTGGTGTATATAAATTATTTGAACAGTTTCTATTTGCCCTTGAACGTAGTCATCTTTATACACCATTTTCAATCAACACTCAATTGATTTACCTTTGTTTTCTGTTATGCAAACGCATGAATGAACTCATAAAAAGTTGTGTAAATATGAATACAATCTCTAATTCAAAAATAAATGAAATTCAAAACACATTTCAAAATAATGTAAACCAATTGGAAAACAATAATAAATTTTGTATACAACAGTTACATGAACATTATCAATGGCAACTAAAAAACTCTCAAGAAATTTATAAAAGCAACATTGAAGAAATTTACAGAAAAACAGAGGAAAGTAAAAATGAATTATGGAAAAGGGTTAACCTTTCAACTATTGACACTATACATGAACAAGAATTAATGTTAAATAACCAACTTGAATTAATAGAAAAAATCATATCCGAAATAAAAACGTATGGAATGAATGATGATGATGATGAATTAACACAAGATGACTAACGATCATTGAGTCCTAGGGTTACAAACCAATCGCTCTTTGACCATTCCAATGTCAGCTGAACACCATATTGTTGCTTCTCCAGCCGGGATTCTGCCTTAGAAGCTTTCAGGCATAATCCCACGAGTACTTACTTAATCAAACTTATAGAAATATAAAATAGATATTAATAGTACTACCATCATTAAGTTGAAATTTGTATCCATATAAGGGGACGGCATTGTCTACTTCTGATCATATTACTATTTTCTACCTTGTTTCTATTTATCAATGATAACTGATCGTTTTCAAGCATAATAATATAGTAGTCACTGTTTATACTTCTTTTGTTTTGTATAGTCGGAGTTGCTACTATCCCAAAGATTTCTCTTTCACAGAAACATATTAAGGATAAGAGAGCTGTGTCCCCATATGATGGGTACTGGTCTAATTTTCCTGGTGTGGATGAATCTGTTCCATTATTATGATTATAATTATTATTGGTTTTGCCGTTTAAGCCTTTAGAACGAATAAACATATCAATATCATTTATTTGATGAGGGGGTATATTGAAAGCCCCAAATTCTTTCACCACGTCATATATGGTATAAGGTTTGATAGATATGAGTCGACTGTATTGCTGTTTGACTATTCCATCATCATAATTTGTCTTATAACTCTTTCTTTTCCTTCCCAAAGCATTATAAACAGCCCAGTTATCTATCAGTATGGCTCTCATATCTGAATATTTAGGGTATTTATTGACAATATATTTATATGACTTACTAACACCATATTTATTTTTAGATAAAACACAGTCATAATACGTTAAAATATGTGTAAAATATTGACACATGTTCAATAAAGTTAAAACATTTTGAATATATGATCGTTTTCCTGCTGTCCATAAAATAAGAATATTGTGTTTGTTGGTGGCTTTCATATAATCTAACATCTCATATAAAAATGGCCGTGTATATACTGAGGGAAAACTATCTGACAAATTCAGTTGTAAATGTTGTTGTTCATCATATATGGCTAATGTATTATCGAAATCAAAAACAAGAAGAGCTGGTGCTCTTTTTTCCTCGTTAAGATATCGTACATATTTATAAAAAAACATATCTTGAGTAAAATCTTCAGTATCTAACATTTGTTTACTGTTAAAATAATTATTAATATTATCATCATTATTATTATTATTACTATTGTCATCATTGTTTATTGGTGACAATATATCAGTAGTAATTGTAGATGTTGCAGTGGATGTAGTTGTTGTTGTTGTTGTTGTTGTTATTGTTGACGTAGTGTCACTAGTTGTAATAATTACATTAGTATCACTAGTTATATCAGAAGGAAAATATGATAAAAGTAGCTTTGTAGTCATATTCCACGACATTGTTTTCTTATTTTTTAAAAATTAATTAAATTGTTATTAAATTGTTTTTTTATTGGTCTTTGAAGGTAACAATTGGTAACATGGGATGCCCGAATAATGTGGAAGGAACATGTTTTATTACTTCTTCAATGAAATGTTTGTTAGAGTGTCGCTTTTTCTCAGTGGGAAGTATATTTTTATCAAGTAAACATTTTAAATGAATCATGGCATGAACAATAATAACACAGACGTTAAGAGCTGACATTCCCATTCCATTTAGACTAGTGTTGAACATTTCTCCATTAGACATATTTACAAATGTATTATATAAAATACGATGGGAACCTAACACCTTATATCGTTTATCAGCTCCAGGCATAACCAAACTATAAGCATCTAGGCCACTTACAAGAGACCGATCATTATCCTTGTTTATATAATTTTTATCATCATCTGTTTTTGTTTTATATATGTTTATTAATTCATTTATTGAATAAAAAATATACACATTATTAGTAGTATTGTCCAAATAAAGATTAATATACTCACAATCTTGAGGATAGAGGAGTTTACCATTTTGATCTCTATCACCTTCTAACGCCAAATTCAAAATTTCCTTATTTACTTCTAATACATTTTCCTTATAGTCGATAAAATGATAATTTAGTGGGGGTGATCTTAAATTTTTTGAATTTCAAACCAACCCTCAAACAAATATTGATCAGCAGCTCCAAACAAATTTTCAATTGTTCTAGACATAAGTTGCTGAGCCACATGTCCCATAAATCTAATCCAGTTATGATAAACTTTATTTATAATAAATTGAGCACTTTCATGTGTATAAATTAAAGCTGTTATTGGTTCAGCTTTAATGATGTTACTCTTACCTAAACACTCCTCAATATACTGTAAACGTCTTTCAACTCTAGCTATTCGCGTTCTTTCCTCTAAATCATAATCATCAATATAAACATCCCTATTAAAGTGATTTTTCTCGTTTTTAATGTGACCATCTCGGTTTACACGATATGCGTCACTAGAGGGTAAGAGTCCACCTGCTGTTTTGACAAATGGTATGCGGTATCGACGTTGTTGTTGTTGTTGTTGTTGTTGTTGAGATTTTCTTCGATTTTGTTCACTTTTTCTTTCACTAGTTGTTCTTGGTGTTGGTGTTGGTGTTGGTTTAGATTCTGTTGCTGTTGTTGTAGCTGTTTTGTTTTTTCTAATTTTATTATTAGATTCTTCATTTTCACTGGGACTGTAAATTCCTCCTTTTGATGGGAAATATGCCATTGAGACAAAATTTTCAATTTTTTCTTTTTCCTCTTTCTCTTTTTTTAAAGAAGTTATTATTATTATTATTATTATTATTATTATTATTATTATTATTATTATTATTATTATTATTATTATTATTATTATTATTATTATTATTATTATTCATTTTTAACTATAAAGAAAACCTTAAGAGTGAAAATAATATCTAGGAATAAATTAAAATTCAAAAGGAGTCATATCATGTGATTATATTATTTTTAAAATTATTTCAGAACTACAACAGAAAGGTGTTCACCTGCTGAAACCTCATGCGTGTACTGAGGTAAGTACAATTCAACCCTTCCTCTTTCTCCTAGCATCAGGTCAGCACAGGTGGTGGTGTAAGAGCAGTATGATTGAAGTTGGTCTTTGGAGCGCCGCTACTCTGTGATAACTCAAGGAGGTGACAGTCTTTACTGAGCCTCCATTCTCCACCTCGAGAGTGCTGGTCTTTGCCTCGGGAGTGCTGGTCTTTACTGCGCCTCCATTCTCCGCCTCGGGAGTGCTGGTCTTTACTGCGCCTCCATTCTCCGCCTCGGGAGTGCTGGTCTTTACTGCGCCTCCATTCTCCGCCTCGGGAGTGCTGGTCTTTACTGCGCCTCCATTCTCCGCCTCGGGAGTGCTGGTCTTTGCTGCGTCTGCTGCGCTGTCGCTCTATGCCTCGGGAGTGTTTGTCTTTACTGCGCCTGCTGCGCTGTCGCTCTGTGCCTCGGGAGTGTTGTCGCTCTGTGCCTCGGGAGTGTTGGTCTTTACTGCGCCTGCTGCGCTGTCGCTCTGTGCCTCGGGAGTGTTGTCGCTCTGTGCCTCGGGAGTGTTGGTCTTTACTGCGCCTGCTGCGCTGTCGCTCTGTGCCTCGGGAGTGTTGTCGCTCTGTGCCTCGGGAGTGTTGGTCTTTGCTGCGCCTGCTGCGCTGTCGCTCTGTGCCTCGGGAGTGTTGTCGCTTTGTGCCTCGGGAGTGTTGGTCTTTGCTGCGCTGTCGCTCTGTGCCTCGAGAGTGTTGGTCTTTGCTACGCCGATGTTCTGTGCCTCTGGAGTGCTGGTCTTTGCTGCGCCTACTGCACCTGCACCGGCGCTCTGTGCCTCGGGAGTGTTGGTCCTTGCTGTCCCCCTCGAATTGTAATCTCATATCAAATCGTACCACATTTACCTTATAAGATGACAAAAAAAATAACAAATCACAATCTTATGAAAATTTGTAATGAGGAGTCTCAGATGATGATATAGATTTTTTTTTTTTTTTTTTTTTTTTTTTTTTTTTTTTTTTTTTTTTTACCTCATCCATGACTAGAGGTTCCTGTTCCCCCATTTGTAGAAAAGTTTCTATTCCAGCACTGAAACTCTGAGTGTCCATAAAGATTAATGATATCTGTTGAAATGAAAAACTATATGTTTTAATAATACTTTTTCACTTTTACATATATATATATATATAGTATATATATACGAACTCCAAGCGAGGTCTCTTCCCTTCACAGTGGAGAACTAATATAAGGAATATAAGGTTGAGGGTTGTCTTATATATCATACATGGCCATGTAGCCAATAATTTCAATTTTATAATTTTCTTCTATCTGACTTTGGGGAGGTTCAAGTTATTGTGGATGAGGAAAAAGAGAGAGAATGAGAGAGAGAGAGAGAGAGATAGAGAGAAAGAGAGAAAGAGAGAGAGAGAGAGAGAGAGAGAGAGAGAGAGAGAGAGAGAGAGAGAGAGAAGAGAGAGAGAGAGAGAGAGAGAGAGAGAGAGAGAGAGAGAGAGAGAGAGAGAGAGAGAGAGAGAGAGAGAGAGAGAGAGAGAGAGAGAGAGAGAGAGGCTTTATACACCTGCAGGGACAATGATATCTAAACCAGCAACGTATCACCTTCTTCTGCTGGAAATTCTTCACATATTTTTATCCATCCACCAGCCATCGTCACAAATGGTGCCACTATTTCACTGGCATATTTGCTCATAAATGTTACTATTTTTTCGCTCAAGTCCTCCATATTTTTGTCTTTGCAATACAAAGCCATCTGTCCACCAAAAGCATATAGTGCAATTATCCTGCCCCAAGTAATAGCCATCTTTTCACCTTCAAATAGTTCATTGAAAACTTCAACAAATGTCACATATCCAGTGTCATGAGTAATGTCCAATTTTTTAAATATTCCCTTAAATTGTTTTTTCGTGACTGTGCACCATCGTCTTGATACATCTGAGGAGTGTTTCTTCAACTTTATCATTAGTTGTCGCCTTTGTCTTCTCCATCAGTGAAAACACAATATACTTGGCTAAACTCTCCGCCTTATTCTCCACGCTCTCTCCTTTCAGTGAAACTTCGGCAATATTAGCTTCATTCTGGTTACATCTTTCTACATTAGGCTCCTGTGTGTGATTACCAATCATGGACAATGATAGTGGTCGTCACCCTCCACCAAAATCATATACAATAAGTTAGGATATAGCTTCTCTCTCTATATATATATAATACTTTACCCCCCCCCCCAAAAAAAAAAAGTGTCAAATTGTTTTCCATAAATTACAACATAACAAATAATGATTAC
The DNA here is from genome assembly GCF_040958095.1 of Procambarus clarkii. Lineage (NCBI taxonomy): Eukaryota > Metazoa > Arthropoda > Malacostraca > Decapoda > Cambaridae > Procambarus > Procambarus clarkii. The sequence continues at coordinate 1,307,366 of NC_091184.1, read as the reverse complement.
CCGAAAAATAGTGTACCTGTCTATAAATAAAAAATAATAATGATATATATTTGTTTGATAGCTATATAAAGGAGTAGTATGGGAAAGGAGATTAACACAAGTTCCTGCCTACCCCTGAGTCTCCTTAGTCTTTCCAAATAAGTAATTAAAAATGGTAAATTACGAAAATAACACTTTAGTGTTAACGGAACAGAGTACATTCTCAGTAGAAGTTAGTGAAAATGTAATAAATGATAATAATGATGAATATTTTATTATTATCTTACTTTATTCATTAACTTCTTTTTTTTTGTTACTGATAATATATTATGTATATTTAATGTCATATGATTGGTGTATTCAAAAATATAATGAATATTTAGAGAATAATTATAAGAAAAAAAAGGAGTATGCATATCAACAGACTATATAATAACATTATATAATGTTTCCTCATCAGTGTACTGTTTGTTACTTACTATAATCATTTAATATGGATCTAATTAATACATATCAACAGCTATTATCAAATATTGTATTTTCTCCTTTAAATGGATATAAAAAAAAGAAACAGAGTTCACAGACTCTAGCTCCAGTCCCCCATTTTGGTTCATACAAAAAATCATGTAGAAAATCATGATTTCATGTAGAAAATCATGATTTCATGTAGAAAATCATGATTTCTAGTAAGTCAGGCAGAACAAGTACAGCCAGTGACAAGTAAGTCAGGCAGAACAAGCGCAGCCAGTGACAAGTCAGTCAGGCAGAACAAGCACACCCAATGACAAGTCAGGCAGAACAAGCACAGCCAGTGACAAGTCTGGGCTAAGTTTTTATAACTGCTGTTATACAAAGCTTAAAAGAACAAGAGGTCATAAAGTGTTTGTGATGATTAAAATTTTATTAGAATAGTTGTTTTTTCAAGGATATTTTCATCAATATATATCAAAAGTTAGAAGAGCTTTAATTAAAAATTAGGTAACTGTTACTTTAAGCACTGTAATCTGAATGAATTTCATCTTGTGGGTGAGCTGATAGATAATTTATTACCAAAGTTTTCTTAAGACCTCTATCCTTAACAACTTTCCAAGTGTTTTTTTTAAAGCTGGTCTCCTCATTTCTTTTCGCCTGATGCTCTTTCAACTGCTGTACTTCGTCCCGTAGGTAATTTAATTCTGTCCTCAGAGCTTCAACTAGTTCAATTATTAAAACATCCATAATGTATAATAAATAGCTTTAAAACGGAGGAGCTTTGGCTAGCACACTCTCTCAGTCTAGGATGAAAGTAAAATGTTCCTCGAAAAAAGGTTTCATTTTATTCTTTTGTAACAAAAAAACTTATTATATTCTCGAAACTCCACTACACCCAGCTTCTACATTCGAAGGACTATACAGCTCTATTTTTGCTGCATATGGTAAAAATATTTCATAGCAGATTCCAATTCTTTAGTAGATCTATAAATTTGTTAATTTGTACTAAAAAATATATACAGTACATGGTTTAACTAATTCAAATTTTTCTTTTATTTATTACTGACAATGAAGAAAATTTTAAAACCTTAACAATCAAAACCAACTAAATGTTAACAACTATTTTTTTTTTTCTTTTTTTGGATGATGATGATGATGATGATGATGATGATGATGATGATGATGATGATAATGATGATGATGATGATGATGAGGGCAAAGTCAATGGGGTTTGAGGTTCTTCAGATAATATTGGGAATGATTGTTTTATAGTTTGTATAACCAAATATTTTATTCGCTTTGCAGAAAGTTCTTCCTCCTTTTTCTTTTTCTCTTCCTTCTTCTTCTTCTTTTCTTCCTTCTTTTTTTTCTTTTCTTCCCTCTTTTTCTTTTTCCTTTCTTCCTTTTTCCGCTTCCTTGTTATTTTCTCATCTTGGTTTGAAAGAGATAATAAACTCACTTCCCTTGTTATTTTCTCATCTTGGTTTGAAAGAGATAATAAACCCAAAGTGGATGATGAATTTCCAGATGTGGATCCTGCTCCTGAGATAGATGGTGACACTGTTGGTGGCAATGAATGTACATGCTTTAAATTTCCATCAGCATGTATCTGAGGTACATTGTAGCTTGTATTTGTATTTGAAAGCTGTTGATCTTTAGATACTAATAATTGTTGTTGTTGTGGTTGTTGTTGTGGTTGATTAACATATACATCTTCATTCCAATCTGAACTTGAAATTGTATTTAGAGATAAACCCAAAGTGGGTAATGTATTTCCTGCTCCTGAGGTAGATGGTGACACTGTTGGATTAAGGAATGTCAATGAATGTTCATGATATAAATTTGGAGGTGCATTGTAATAGGTATTTGAAAACTGTTGATCTTGTTGTTGTTGTTGTTGTTGATTAACATATGCATCTTCATTCAAACCTGAACTTAATATTGTATTTTCAGGAAACGACACCATTAGTTGTTGATAATCATTATTAATTGATTCACCTGCTTTACTACAATATTTATCAATTATATAATTCAGATCTGTTTCTTTTTCTTCTTCAATTTGTATGTTAGGTTGATGATAATTACACTTCAAATTGGCTGCTGGTAAATTGGTGGTTTCTGATATTAGTTGATAATTTGAGCTTGAAGTAGATGGCAAATAAATGTTGTTATTTTTTTCTCCTCCTCTTGTGGTGTTAGTTTCTGAGGGAAAGAGGGCATCAATGAAATCAGGAATTTGATCCAAAAAATCTTCTTCTCTATGTTGTTGCTGTTGTTGTTGTTGTTGCTGTTGTTGTTGCTGTTGTTGTTGTTGTTGCTGTTGTTGTTGTTGTTGTTGCTGTTGTTGTTGTTGTTGCTGTTGTTGTTGCTGTTGTTGTTGCTGCTGTTGTTGTTGTTGTTGCTGTTGTTGTTGCTGTTGTTGTTGCTGTTGTTGTTGTTGTTGTTGTTGCTGTTGTTGTTGCTGTTGTTGTTGCTGTTGTTGTTGCTGTTGTTGTTGAACATGATGAACTCCATTTTCCTGAGTTTTGTTTGCAATTCTTTTAAATGTTGTTATATTTTTCTTCACCTTATTTTCAAAAACTGATTCTTCATCATCAGATTCCAAAGCAGCAGGAGCAGCAACAGCAACAGCAGTGGCAACGATGGTGGTCAGGGTAGTGGTGGTGGTGGTGGTGGCACTAGTAGTGGTGGTGGCACTAGTGGTGGTGGTAGTAGTAGTAGTAGTAGAAGTAGCAGATTTATCTAAATCTTTGTTTGTCAATGACCCTAATTCTTCCTTATTGCCTGTATCATGCTCATTATTATCTTCTTTACTGTTATCACTATCACCATCATCATCATCATTATTATTACTATTACTACTACTACTACTACTACTACCACTGCCACCACCACCACCACTACTACTACTACTACTACTACTACTACTACTACTACTACTACTACTACCACTGCCACCACCATCACTACTACTGTTACTGTTACTGTTACTGCTGCCTCTACTGCTGCCTCTACTGCTGCTGCTGCTGCTGCTGCTTCTTCTTATGCTGCTGCTGCCTATTCTTATGCTGCTGCTGTCTCTTCTGATGCTGATTCTTCTGCTGCTGCTGCTGCCTCTTATGATGCTGATGTCTTTTCTGTTGCCACTTCTACTTCTGCTGTTTCTTCTTTTTCTATCATCTTCATTATCCTTATCATCATGTAATAATAATGATGTAGTTGCTGATTCAGTAATGTTAGTTATAGTTTTAGTGACTGAGGGAAGAATATTTCCATTTCCTTCGTTTTTGAATAAATTCCTGATTTTTATACCTAAAAAGTAGTCTTCTAAAACTTCCCGTTTATCTTGATGTATAAAACCAGATGAAATTATTTTTTGTAGGATAATTCTAGATAATCTATTCTTATCTATATCACAATTCTTATACTGAAATTGGTTCTTAATTATGTAATGTAACTTTCCAGTATTATTTTAAAAGATTCTGTCAAATTCATATTCTTTGCAGAACATTTGGGTTTCACTTCATTCTTATGTAAGTCGATTATCTTCAGTATATTATTTCTATACTTTTGAAGTGGGAATTTTACTTCACAGCAGTTACATTCCATAATTGGAATGATTTCATTCTTCAATCTAAACCCTTCATGTATGAAAGTTTGTTTATTTCTTGATATTTGAGTCTTTAAATTTTCATACTTAGTTTTAAATAAAAAGGCTGACTCTTCAAAAGATTTATCATCATCATCGATATCATCATCATCATCATCATCATCATCATGCTTATCCTTTTTTTTCATTGCCTTTATTATATATAATATTTCATTAATTTTATCTAATGTAGTTGTATATACTATAAATGGTGCTCTCTTACACTCATGATCTATTATTTTCTGGAATGATATAAATATGCCATTACATTTTATGCAAATGTACCAACCATTGTTATTATCCACGTAAGAAAATGTGGATAATTTTTCCAACTGATCATTAATTATCCATATTTTATATTTTTGTTTATCTTCCAATTCTGGATAGGATAGGGAGATAATTTTTTTTATTCTCTTATGGTATTCTTGAACATAAGTCAGTGTTCTTATACTAGAGTACAGATGAGTCCCCTTTAATATAAAATATTTAGGGAGACCATCATAGAGTTGTTCTTCTGATGTAAAGGTGGTTGGTGGCACACTGGGGAGTGGATCTCGACGATTCACGTTGTTCTTAATTGGAGCCATTGAAAACAATAAAGCAGAAGAATCCCACAGGCTGGAGAATCATGCATGTGTATACAACTGGCATTGAGACATCTTGTAGTTTTTAGGTTGTGCAGTGTTCTCACAGAGTAAATCCGAACCCTAAAACAAAGAAAAAAGTGTCACTTTTTATTTTATTCGTTTAACATAAAGATAAAATAATAGTATATTATGCTTGTTTAACTTTTTTTTTTAAATATATAAACGATGTTTTTTTCATATGAATTAAGCCTAACTTAAAAAATAAAGTATCTGAAATTAATAAATTTAAACAAATATATTTAGGTCTAGATAATAATAAAAAAGTTCAAGGGTTAGTTGTAAAAACCATGGAATATGGTTTTTTAACTAATTTAATGAAACATGAAAATATTGGGATTTGGCCACACAACCAGAAGAAAACTCTAATCACTAATTGGAAAGTTAGAGAGGTTAGAAACTTACTAAGAGCAATAGAATATTTAAATTTCATTAGAGGTCATAAAAAGATTAAGGAAGAGATAGTAGGAGATAAGGATATGTACACTTTATTAGGTTTAATTGATCTTGAAACTTGTGTTTTAAATTTACACAAAATATTAATGAGAGGATTGTTATCACCAGAAAAATGTGGTTATGTAAGTACCAATATACGCTGTACAAAGATTAGTAATAACACAAGTGTCAAGGGTTTGTATGTATATCCACATATCCATTCAATTCAGGATGGAGAAAATCGTATTTTGGCTATTTTGGACAATTACAATTCTACATTGACCCAAAAAATATTCACATTTTTAGGGCCAGAGGAAGAATTTGAATGGATTTTTAAATTAATTTCATGGTTTATCCTAGAAATGCTTACTCTCCATCCTTTTTCAGATGGAAATGGTCGTTTGACACGTCTTTTAGTCAATTATATATTGTCAACATTAATGCCATTTCCAACATCTATCATTGGGAATTTAGAATGGGCTATTATCCATGATCGAAAACTAAATACAAAAAAACAACGCCCACCTCTTAACATACTCAAATTAGTAATTGAAAGTGTCTTGTTCAATTGGCAAATGTATTTTTATCTGTTATCTGTGGTCAGAAAAAAATAATGAAACTTTATATTATATTCATATGTTTAATTCTTTCTTCAATAATATTAAATTACATTTATAAGAAAAATATGAGTAATAATCCAAAGATAGACTCGAATTTAATATTAATGTCACACCCTCCATATGAAAAGATTACAAGAAAGATGGATTGTACTATTAACAATATAGCATGCCAGAAAAATGAAGACTGTCAAACATTTTGCTCTTCTTCTTTAGGAGTTACTTGCATTAATAGTGTTTGTAATTATGACACTGATCATAAATGTTTAAATGGAGGATTTCCTATTAATTATGTTGGGGAAACTAATTTAATAACCACCATATGTGCTTGTATGGATAATGGACACTATATCGGTGAGCAATGTCAATACCAAAATTCCTTTCGACCAACGTCTCACAAAAGCTTCCCTATTAGCTAAAGACAGATGTATATTATTTTAAATAAAAAAAAAAAAAAAAAGATTTTCCCATCTATAAGTATACTACAATTTCACTATGTTGCTCTTTAAAATGAATGATCGATATTATACTAATCCACTTATTCAAAATTATGATCCGTTAAAACGAACTTATCAAGACTCACATATCAATCCCAATACTGGGACTTTTAATAAAATAACTCGTGATCTTCAAACTATAAGTTGTACTTCATCAAGAAAAAATAAGACGAGTTTATATGGTTTTGGATCACTAACAGATATGTGTGGGAAAAGAGAAATTGATTTGATTTTATTAACAAATGGAACAGTTCATCATTTATATCGTAGATTTTGGGAGACAAACACTATAAGTGGTTCCCATGTCATACGTCTACCTAGTTTAGATTATATACATTTTATCTTGGATGTTGATTTAAAAAAAATGTGTACTCTTGAATCATTTCGTTTATCGACAGCTGAGTACCTAGAATATCTAACACTTAAACAATCAGGGTCATCCTTACAATTAACAACATCCATTGTTAATGGACAGATCTATTATAATACAAATTATGTCATATATGAACTTGTTTCTCATATTGTTTATTATTTAGGTCTAGACTGGCTACCAATTTATATTTTAGGTAAATCACAAACGTTTACTCAAGGATTTCATCTGAAATACCCCACCTAACTCTTTCCTATTATGATTTTGCCCTAATGTCCAATTCATGTAAAGAACTCTTACCTACCCTCGTAGATATTACTACCAATTATAGTATTTTTGGCTCTCAAAAAATTCAACTGCAAACACCTTTAAACGAAATGGACTGCACCTATTTACCATATGCTGTTTTCCACAAAAATAATATTTACGATATGTCAAACTCACCACCCTCATATATTTTATCAAGTATGGGTGAAGTTTTTGACTTATTTAATATC